>NC_054871.1:13051633-13354664 GCF_018320785.1 Cheilinus undulatus | reverse complement strand
AGTCGGCGGGTCAGAAGAGGTGAGGAGGAGAGTTAGAGACAGCGGAGGACGGGGAGACAGAGTGCGAGTTTAAACAGTATCTAACTTTCCAGAGAGGCAGCGGCCGAATCCACCCAACTTCAATTTTATTTCTACTTTGGATGCTGCTGGCAGAGCCTATTCAAAGCATGGTGTGAGTGAGTTAGTGAGGGAGAGAAAGAGAGAGAGCCAGCTATGACAGAACAGATTATTAAGAAACATTGGAGGTGATGGAAAAGGCCGCTACAAGATAACAACACTTTGAATACTGAGAGGGGTTTCTGTCTGTGTGAGTGTTAAGAAAAAGTGCTGAGTCAGAAAAAGCAAATCCATGGCGCCTGAGAGCAGATGGAGGGATTTCTCTCCCATAGAGTGAGTGCAGCTACTCTCACGCATGATAAGACCGCTAGCAGAAAGAGCTCCCCAGACTGTGTTGCCAAGGTGATGTCATGCTGACACAAGGCCAATACAAATCAATATGGCAACTTTTCAGACACAAAGACTGAAGAGGCTCGTCATTTATGTCATAAGGCTACTTTACACTTAAATAGAGAGATATCAACACAAGACAGTCACGACATTCCTGTAGGCTGTAACTGTGGAAGTGGGCTGTGATGTCAGCCAGCTGAAAAATAGTGAAGTATCTCAAAAGATGTTTTAAAGAGTGAATATTATAAAGTACTGTACAAATCTGTCATTTTACTCTCATTTCTATTGCAGTCTGTATAGAGGGCATGCACTGATGTCACATTCATTTCACATGCATGCTCAACAGGGCCGAGTGGCAAAACATTCTGAAACACGGCTATTCGCTAAGTGTGGAATGGACAAAGATTAGTAAAACAGACCTATCCACCTACATTAGGAATATCTGGACTCAACAGTAATCCATACTTTTTTACCAGAGCAGCCCGGATATAAGCCGTATAAGTGCCTCCTTAGGGCCCTGTCACAACCAGGGTTCTCAAGAGTGAGGAATGGATGTTCACGAGCAGCACACCAGCAAACTATAACAAGATCAGACAAGTTGTAAGTCAGGGGATGAAAGTACTGGGAGTAAATGCTGTGAAGGGACAGTGGCCCCTCTTAGATTTAAGGTTTAAAGTTGATGTTTTGTACAGGGGAATTTGTAGGAAGCTGTTTTGGTACATTGCTGTGAAAAAGTATTTGCCCTCTTGCTGATTCCTGATTTTTTGTGCATATTGATCACACTTGTATGTTTCTGATTATCAAACCAATTTCAATATCTCACAAAGACAACCCAAGTAAATGATCATTTTATTCATTAAGGGGAAAAAAATCCAAACCTATCTGGCCCTGTGTGAAAAAGTAATTGCCCCCTAAACCTAAAAACTGGTTGTGCCACCCTTGGCAGCAATGGCTGAAATCAAGTGTTTGTGTTAACTGCTGATGCGTTTTAGGTCACCAAAAAGAAGTCAGGTGAGGTAATCCATTCAACTCACCTGCAGAGTCAGGTGTGTGTCTGATTATGACCAGGTGTGGGGAGCTTATATATATATACTCTTGTGCTCTTTGCTGACTCATTGTTTCACCACCAGAGATAAGGAGGGCACCTCTCTGTGTTTCTCTTGTTGTTTATGAATTAGTGTCTGCTTGGGCTTTTCCAGAACTCCTCTGTGTGAACATTTGAAGAATTACCAGAAGACCCTCTGAGATAATTGTTTGCCAGTGCTGTGTGTTTTTACACAGCCATTATCCTTATCAAATTAGCCTGTTGGCTTTTGTATTTGATTTCAAGAGTTTTCTCAAATCTCCCATTAATGTTTAGTTTGTTTTCAGCTGCAGAGCAACAGTGGTTTTGTTTCTGAGATGACATTTACAACAGGAACTTTTGGGTTGTTTCATATTGACTTTATCTTTTGACTTTTCCGCTCTCCCTTGTAATCATTTGTGATTTTAGCTTAACTTTAAAGTGGGGGTATTATGCCTTTTTTCAAGGCTTTACACCATCTCTCTGATACACACGTAGTAGCTTTACATGGTTTACAGCTCAAAAAACTCCTCATGTTTCTCACACTGGCGTCCTGAAAAGCCCTTATTTTAACCTCCGTCTGAAACGCTTCGTTTTCGCTGCTGTCTCTTTAACTCCCCCCGCTCCACGGACTTGCTTTCCTCCGATTGGCCGATTTTCCGGAGGCTGGCTGGCGACAGGACTCAATGTTTTGTGTCCGCCCCCTCCGATGTGGCTATATTGCTAGGCTAGTACTAAATAAATCCAGCAGCAGCGCAGGACGTTTCTGTTTGGTAAGTGTTTAACTACTGTGTTGCTAAATGCTAAATGCTAAAAGGCCTTGTGGGGGCGGTCTGTTCTGCTTTGCCGGCAGCATGGGCAGACCACAAACCGGTCAGGAGATCCTATTATGATGACCTCATCAGTTCGCTCCATCGAAATCTCGTCTCGGGAGAACACTGGAAGAATCTCAGAGAGATTTTCAACGAATCGTTTTCATCAGTTTACCTGCTAATTCCAAGATTACTGCTGCATATGTTTATCTTGTGGTTTGAAAATTTGCATACGTGAAGTATGGACATCCAACATTGTGACTTGATATTTATGTTTTAAAAACCGGAAAAGTATAATACCCCCTCTTTAAGGCCTTTGCACAATGAGTCCATTTTATTCATCAGAATGTTTTGCACTTAAAAAAAAGAAAATCAAACTCATGTTGTTCTAATCATCTCTGCACACTGATGTGGAAATTTTCATCCATCATTATTTTTTTTATTTTTTATTTTTTTTTGGAACAGGTTCAATTTTATGCTTATTTTCATATCAGTCCAAGTCATTTCAATGGGTGATCGCCCAACCCCTCTCCTCTTTCTCTCTCTCTCTCTCTCTCGCACTGAAACGTCACTTTAAACACCGTTGTTTGCTGGTGTATTAATCAGATATCAACCGTGGAAATACAAGATAAAGATATAAGTTTGTTCTCACAGCCACCTTACAAAGGCTGAATTAAGAATTGCTCTACATCTCTCCAACCTCGCACAGCTGGGACACTTGAGCAGGTGCTGTATGAAGCTCTCTGTCAGGATGGATGGATCCAGAGTGACTGTAAAGGAGCAACAGATCCACAAGCTCATCTTCCCTACTTACTTTTGTCACAGGACGAAACAATTTGCCACAATCTACAAATTTTTGCAGTAAATAGTTGCTGCGTAAATTGTTATCGTGTGCCTTTGATTCATATAGACTACATATCTTGTATCATGCTATCTGTGTATTACTGGGGTTTTTTTTGTCTGTCTGGAACGCTGTTCGCTGTTGCTGTCTTGGCCAGGGCACTCTTGAAAAAGAGATTTTTAATCTAAATGAGGTTTTCTCCTGCTTAAATAAAGGTTAAATAAACTAAAAAATATATAAAGAGCAACAGACTCAGTGTGCAAGGTTCGAGTGGGTGACGTTTTTTTTTAGATAACGGAACCAGAAACAACTATCCGAAACTAAAGGACTCGTGTGCAAAGGCCATAAAGGGGACATAATATGCAAAAACCACTTTTTCAGGCTTTTTTAACAAAAATATGTGCCCCTGGCCTGTCCACAATGCAAAAATCCAGTACTGGAGCGTTTTTTTTTTTCAGCAACAGACTTCACAGGCATGTTTTGGGGACCTCTGAGACCAATATAAACTTGTCTTAAAAGAGTAAAATATGTCCCCTTTAAGAAGCTTGCCCTTGGTCTGCAATAGTGTCCCTCTTATCCTGCCCTGAGGGATACAGCTTTACTTTATATTCGTGGATGGTGTGGTGAACTGTGTTGGCAATGATTTCTGGAGTGATTTCCAGTACAGCCATGCCTCAAAATGAGCAAATATTTCTAATGAAATGGTAAAATGTCTCTGTTTCAACATCAGTATTGTTGTGTATGTTTTATATGGGATAACGTGGGATTATGAGATCTGAAAACCATTGCATTGTGTTTTAATTTGCATTTCATACAGTACCCTAACTTTTCTGGAAGTGGGGTTGTATTTAACTATATGGTTGATGTACTGAAATTAAAGGGCTCTGTTTTTTTTCTTCAAGGTAAAAAAGGCAGGAGCAAAAAGAGATTCTATTCATCACCTCCACCATCACGAGTGCTTGTGGTATACTGGGTTCATCTTATGGCATTATTAACAGAAGTTTACCCCTCCAAACATTCATGTAAACATATTTCCTCAGCTTAGGATCTTTACTGCCTGTGGTGAATATCGTTTAGATGTAATTATTAAAGACGTCACTTTTCAGCTGACATAAAGTGGTTTACTGCTCCCCACCGATTCCTGTCACCAGACTGAGCTTTCTGCCACTCAGTGGCTAAAACTGCAGTGACTCATGTTGACTTTGATGTCAAATGCATACCGTTCATAACAGAATTTAAAAATGGCTTAAAAATCTTAATTATGGATTAATTTGTCTCAGCTTTTTGTACACATGAGGATTTAGTCTGTCAGATTTAGGAGTAAATTAAATATCTGGAGATCTGGATTATCTTGAGCTCAACACAAGTTAACATTCTGTTGTCTGGATGATGATGCTCTGACATAAACAGTCAGGGGCACACTATGCCATTGATGAATAAGAAAAGAAAGTTTAAACTAAAACATAAATAAGAGCTTTAAGAGCATATTATTTGGTAGAAAAGCTCTCTTTTGTTGTTTCTGAATGTCATATTGTCATCTTGACTGTTAAGAAATCATTTTTCATGTCATTGCGACTTTTACAGTGGCATTTTTTCTCTGTATTTTGCCTCATTTATCAACCACAAAAGTTGTGATGTCGACAAGAACTACAAAATAAGAACCCAAATCTTGATAAATAACCAGCTCGACCTGATTGGTTACTAAATTCATTTTAAATCAGATTTATGATAATAAATAGATGCTTAGGTCATCTTATTTCCTTATTTCCCTTCTGTATGTTTCTCCTCCAGCAGCTGTGTCAGAGCCGTGCTGTCTGCTCGTTAGGACAGCAGCTAAAGGCCACAGCTAATAAGTACCTCCATAACAGACAAGAGCACTGACAGCACAACAGGAGAGAGCTGACACACTGACCTTTACTCATTACAGCCAAACCCGAGGGAAAAGAACGGAGAAGAAAGAAAGATTGACAGAAAGAGGGAGCGAGAGGCAGGTGAACTGACATCTACAGGGTGGCAGAGGAGAAATTAGGAAGTGAGGAGGAAGAGGACAAACAAAGAGAGGAAGGCAGATGGAGAGGAAAGTGGAAAGAGCCTAAATGATGGAGGGAGAATTGTACACACTGAAATCAGTGGAGAAAAAGTTTCCAAGTCCATCATGTTTCCTGGCAAAAAAACGAAAGTTTCTGTCATGTCTGTCACTCCTGATCGAGTAGGCCAAATCTTCCTCTGCTTCAAATTGTCTGTAATGACACCAAAGCTCTCCTGACTGAGGACTGTAAATGGGGTTAAAACAGGTCAGGCACATTTCATCGCTGCTCTGCTGGACATTCAAATTAGCACATTACCAAAATGACTTAGTCAATAACAAGAGCCCAACTTCAGCCACATCAGAAGCCCAATCGACCGAACACCTCTGAGGGCAGGAGTGGTCAGGGCCCCACAAAGTGGGCTGGAGGGTCATCAATAACTGTGTGAGATTAATTATCCTGCTCATACTTAGTGTAAACCATCTAATTAGAGGAGAGACTCTTCTCCTAACCATGAGGAGCTGTTTACTGTCAGACCACATTAATGAACAAGATCATTAGCTTAATGTAAACACTTCAGTGTCGTAACATGTAAAACAGTTCACTCTACAGGCCTTATAAAAAACTTCCATAATCACATTTGAGACCTTCATAGACCTGAACTGAGAAAAATGGATGCAGTTTTCTCCACAGCAAATGATCAGAAATGAGAGATAAGGTTTCTAAGTACGTGCACCGTAAGACTGAACAGTAGAGGGCTGTTTCAAATATGAGTTGTGTTAACTTAAAAATCCAATACAGCTACTTCAGCTGCTACATAGCTAACACAGGTACAGTTAAACTCACAAAGTGGCTAAGTAGGCTACGTAGCTACATAATTACAAAAGACTTGATAAAGCTGAGTCTATGGTCTGCTTACAGGAAATAAAGATTGTCCTTCAAAAAAAACATTCAATTGTAGCTTACGTAGCTCATGTAGCTCATATAGCTCCATAGGCTGTGTAAGTTACGTAGCTACAGCTAGGCTCAAATAGCAGCAAAGCAAGCTATTTAGCTACATAATTAGAAAACATTTAATGAAGCTGAGTAAACTGCTTACGGGAAATAAAGGGTGTAACATTTATAGCTCATGTAGCTTACACAGCTTCATTAGCTGTGTAAGCTACATAGGTAGCATAGCTGTGTAGCTTACATAGCTACAGCTTAGCTCAAAAAGAAGCTTAGTAAGCTACATATCTACGTAGCTTAAGCTATGTAGCTCTGCTATCTTTGCTATATAGATAATTTTGTTACATAGCTACAGCTAAGCTCAAAAAAGCAGCTATGTAAGCTACATAGCTACAAAGCTATGTTGCTACACTAGCTTGAGTTATGTTTACTAAAGCTAACTTAGCTACTTGGCTTATGTGGTAACATTTACTCAGCCAGAGTAGCTATGTTAGCTTTAGCTAACAAAGCTAGCGAGCCACCCCTCATGTAGCTACTTCTATAATGGGTCTATATATATTTTAATTCTGGGTTAAACCTTTGACAGCGGCTGCCTGTCTAGCTTCTGTTATGTAGTTTACTTCTCAGGGGTGGCCCACAGCTACTCCATCATATTAATCCATATAAGTTCATACTATCTTCACAAACTTTTTCCTTGTGTTTTCTTATATTACATACAAGTAGAGTTTCTTGTTACTTTGACATGTTTTGACTGCCAACTTCCTGTATTCTTCCTTAGAAGAGTCACATGTTGTTGCTCTGGCATGTCTCATCAGATGATGGTTTGCAGGTTTGTCTTGATTTACAGGACCCTGCTGTCTGCTAGTGTCTTGAGGACAGCTTCCCAGGTGTGGGGCAACATATCAGCCCCTTTTCCCTGGTTCATAGTGCTCTGGGCCCACTCGAAAAAAAAAGATAGCTGAACAGGAAACTTAAAGTTAGCCATATCAGAACGCTACAAAAGGAAAAATCCAGAGAGCAACAAGTACCACTGATGGATCAGGGAAGCTATCGTGATTCAGAAACAGGCCCATAGGACTAAGACAGGGATAAGGGAGGACTGCATGAATTTAGCAGTCAAAACATGTCAAAGGAACAAAAAACTCTACTCATCTGTCAATACAAAGCACAGGAAGGACAGCTACATCATATGTTTTGCTGTTCTGATTGGCGTGTAATTGATGTAATGGACAAAAAAGTTTGCCAATCACCTAAATATTATTTTTATGGTTCCGTCCTTCCCAAACAGCATCTATGGGTTCTTAACTTGATGGATGTGAAATAAATCACTTGCCATATGTGATACATTCTGTCTAGAGCATCAGATTAGTAATTTGGACCCCAAATGTGCAGATTGGAGCTGGCTGGTTGATGCCACAACCCTTCTGCTGCCCAGAGCGTGCATACCAACAAAATGTGAAAGATGCCATTGGCTCGTACAGTTCTGAGCAGAATAGATCGTTTAGTCAATTTTAAGCAGACTCAATTTTCTGAAAATTTTAGTGACTGCATTGTTAGTCTTCATTGTCTTCTCTCTCTTCCCCTCCTTTACTCTGCTAATCTGATGAAGAATGTGGCATTTGTTTGGAGCTATCAATCATCCCACTACATCCACTAATACTTTACAACAAAACTACTGAGAAGGATGAGCTCTTGGCAATATATCAGCATATCTATTTACTGTCTTTTTTCTCATGGTTGTCACACCTAAATGTTTCAGATCATCAAAGAAGTTTCAACAGTTGGCAAAGATGAACAGAATGCATATGAAATGCAGTTTTTAAGTGATGATATATTTTTAATGGCCTGCTTTGTCTACACTACTTTTTGATTCTGTAAATTTTGGACTTTCCCCTTTTGGGACTAATAAAGGAATATCTCATCTTAACTTAAGTCATCCAAACCTACCTGGCCGTGTGTGAAAAAACAATTTCTCTAACTGTGTTTAACCACACTTTTTGGAAAGCCTAATTCAATTTCAGTCATCATACCCAGGCCTGATTACTACCAGACCCACTGTATCAACAAACTCCTTAAATAGAACCTGTCTGATAAAGTGAAGTAGGCTAAAAGATCTCAAAAAAGCAGATCATCATGCAACTATCTAAAGAAATTTAAGAACATATGAGAAACAAAGTCACTGACATCTATCAGTCTGGAAAGGGTTTAAAAGTCATTTCTAATTCTTTGGGACTCCAGCTAACCACAGTGAGAGCCATTATCCACAAATAGAGAAAACTTGGAACAGCAGTGGACCTTCCTAGGAGTGGCCAGCCTACCAAAATTACTCCAAGTGTGCATGGATGGCTCACCCAGGAGGTCACTAAAGAACCCATAACAACATTTAAAGACCTGCAGGCCTCACTTGAGGTCAGTGTTCATGATCCAACAGTAAGAAAGAGACTAAGCAAAAACAGCATCCATGGGAGAGTTCCAAGGCCAAAACCACTGCTGACAAAAAAAAAAACAACAACACAAAATCTCGTCTCGCATTTGACAAAAAACATCTTGATGATCCCCAAGACTTTTTGGCGAACATTCTGTGGACCGAGAGACAAAAGTCAAACCTTTTGGAAGATGTGTGTCCTGTTACATCTGGAGTAAAACTAAAACAGTATTTCTCAGACTTGGTGGTGGTAGTGGGCAGTGTGACGGGCTTGGGCTGCTTTGTTGTGTCAGGATCTGGACAACTTGCTGTAATTGATGGAACCATGAATTCTGCTCTCTACCGGAAAATCCTGAAGGAGAATGTCTTGACCATCACTTTGTGGTGAGCTCAACGTTCAAGTTCATTTGACTACTCTTAAGGAGGTACAAGCTTCAGCAGCTGAGATGGGAGAGACTCTGCATACAGCAACTTCTGACCAGGTTCCTCACCAGTCAAAGCTTTATGAGAGAAAGCCACTGTTGATGAAAACTGGTTAAATCTCCACTACAGCACCAAAAGGTGTGCAGGGGACTCCATGGTCAAGTGGAAGAAAGTTCTTTAGTCTGATGAGACCAAAATGGTGCTTTTTCGCACTACGCATCACCACAAACACACCATCCCCACTGTGAAACACAGTGGTGGCAGCATCACACTGTGGGGATGCTTTTAAAGGTAGACGGTAAAATTAATGCAGCAAAATACAGGAAGGACAATCTTAGGACAATCTTATTCAGTCTGCAAGAGAACTATGGCTTGGGAGAAGATTTATTTTCCAGCGAGACAAAGACCAGAAGCTTCAGAGAAATGATTTAAAGATAACAAGGTGAATGTTCCGTAGAGGCCGAGTCAAAGCCCAGACCTCAATCCAAAAGAAAATTTGTGGCTGGACTTGAAAAGGGCTGTTCATGCCTGATCCCCATGCAACCTGGCAGAGCTTGAGCAGTTTAGCTAAAAGAAGGATGGAGGAAAAACTGCAGTGTCCAGATGTGTAAGCTTATGGAGACCTATCCACACAGACTTAGTCCTGTGATTGCAGCCAAAGGTGCATCTATTAAAACTAACTTAAAGGAGGAATGGGGGGGGGGGGGGCAGTGTATAGACACTGTAAATGCAATGATTTAGTGATTAAGCCTTAAAAAAAAACAAATTGAAAGCCTCCCTTTTTGATTCAGCAGCATTACATTCTGCACTTGCAACACCCTTAATCACAGCCTGGAAGCACCATGACATTCTGCACAGAGTAAAAATTGCTTTCTTAGAAAAATCCTTCTTTAATACATTTTGTTCTTGCAAAATTAGCCGACTGTGGGCCAAATCTTCCCACATAGCAGATCAATACAGACTTTTTATTACAGGGCAATCTGTTATGATAGTACAGGAAAACAGCTGAAAATCAGCAAAAGCTATGGCCTGTAGCTAAAGCTATGGTCTGTAGCAGACACTGACTGTCTGGAGTGGAAAAAAAACCTCTTTAGGGAAAATTTACAACCATCCGTCAGTTAAACCTTACTGGATCCTCAAAGTTACGCTATTGTCCATTACATTCTCTTTTACACAGGAAACAAAATAAACTGAGGGTTTTCAAATGTTCTACTACAAAAGTCTTATTTTCAACATAATTTTTCCTTTGGGAAACATGCAATTAAAAATGGACTGATAGAATAAAAGCAGAAGAAGAGTTAGTCATCTGACCACTTTTTCATTCTGTGTCTCTAAAAATTCCTCATTTAGAGGCAAAGATGCACAGCCTTGATATTAATCCTGATTTAAAAAAAAGAAACTATGCCAAATTAAATGTTGCTTGTTTTGAAATATGGGACCAATTTCATAGTTAAAGGTCTCTCTAACAACACGCTTTGGAGTGTGACCTTCTTGTTTTCTGAGGATGTGTATTTGCTACTGGATGGGAGATTGTGCAGCAAAATCAATACAAATTTGATTAGTACATGGTTGCTCACAGAAGCAGACTTTTAAATAAACCTAGAGAAATTGCAGCATCGAGTGCAGAATGTTTAATTATTGAAATGAATTCATCCATAGTCCAATAAAAACATTTTCCACTAAAAGGTCAATACTGTGATAAACAACTGCATTTGCATGATGGGACTTTAGTGTCCAGGTTCATATTTCCTTCCAAACATTCCCCAATAAATACTAGTGCATTCACCCACATAATTAAATATGTGTCGTTGCTGCAAGTCAAACATGGATTTTGGGTTAGCTTGAACGCATCAAAGGGAATGTTATTTTGGATGCCTCCTCCCGGCTCTGTGTACGGAAGCAGGCCAAGGACATGTAGCATCAAGGCTGGATTATGACTTTTTATGATGACAGGGCTGGGAGATAACAGAAACTCAACAAGTTCAGCTCCCACAGCAGGGAGATCCATCAATGTCCATCAGAAGCCACAAGTGTTTGAAAGCTGGCCTTGATTTTCAGAGGATAAGACCACAAGCTGAGAGGCTAACCTCATCTGGATTCACATAGGAAGCTGCTCCAGCTAGGAAACCTCCATATGCCACCAGGATATGTTTAAATGTGGGAGAATATTTCAGTGGAACAGATCAACATGTCTCTAAATAAATTATGTAAAAGAGAAAAAATAACCTCTCGTCTTATCCAGATGTACTGCACGTGTATAAATCTATATTTGGCCAGCCTCTCCTATGATGTGCACTGATATACAGTCATTTTAAAGGCTGCAGAAGGACTGTGCAATCCTCCTATATAGAGGAGGATTAGAGGGGAAAAAGAAAAAAAATATGTGGAAGTAATTTTTGCAGTAAGCATCACTACAGTGACTTCCTGTCAAAGTATATCAATTTGAATGAGATGGAAACTTGGACACTATTCCAAGTAATCACCATTATATTGTTTTTGCTTTTTGTTTTTGCTTAAAGTGACCAAATTCACATGGTGGATACGAATAAATCATTTTGGTGTTTTTTCACAGTTATGAAGGGTTTGTTGGCAGAGCTCAACCAGCAGATAGTTCGCTTAGCTGACATTACTAGCCAATTCACATCAGAAGATTACAGACCATCTGGACAGCTTCTTCAAATCTTTTAATATTTTAGTAGCAAAGAACAAGTCGTCTTAAGGCCTTAACAACTTTTCCTCCGATTTCAAAGTTGGCAACAAAATTCCAGTCGGAGTAAAATCTCGACTCGATCTGAGCAGTTTTAAAGGCGGTCTTTCCTCAGTGTTGGTGTTACAGTAATATCAAACACGTCTGATAATGTCATTCAAAACATGAACAGATCAATAGTAGATCATTCTAGAGCTGCTGAATGTCCACTGAGAACTCAAGAGATTGAAGAAATTCTCTGCTCAGAGCTGCAGTCAGGTCGCTGTGTGCCTTGTCTGTGTGCCTTGTCTGTCAGTTCATTCCAGGCTGACATGAGAGGTACAGTAAACCTCCACTGGGATTTTCAAAGTAAAAGCCCAGTCTGTTTCTGTGGTGAGACAACTCGTATTTTCATGCAGGGCTTTTATTCTTAAGTGTTTCCAGGATAGTAGTTGCAGTAACATGCAAAGTTGCTTCTGTGTTTAACTTTCCTTTTGTTTCTACTGAACGTAAAAGATTTTAAAACATTGGATTATAAGAGATATTAACTCAAACGCGATCTCCATCTCCTTCTACATCTTGTTCTCTCCCCCAAAATTGCTGTTGTAAATTCCCAAAAGAATTGTATTATAGTCTTGTAGTTAGTGATCCACTGTCTTCGCAAAATCTTTGTCTGAGACCAAATATTCAGTGACTTGCTGACAAATTGTCTTTAGATGTGAGAGGGTCTCAGTCTTTTTACAGTCTTTGAAGAGTTTTAGCAAAGTCCTCTGGTGTAAGGCCGTCTTTAGTCGTAATTTCCACATACACGTCTCAGTACGATGGTTTTGCTCTGACAGAAGGTGAAGTTCATGCAGGAATAGTACGAAAGAAGTCGATTGTTGTGCCTTTCTGGGGTTGATTTTATTTCAACATGATTCAATGACTTTATTGCTTCCACCGTGGCTGAGTACAATATAAAGTTAAAATGTCAATGTTTTCTACAAAGGATGTGTTGCTCCATGTAAAATTCTGTGGTTTTCCACCACAGAAATTAGCTTTTCCTTGTCAGCGTTCCCATGGTAGCTCTGTGACCCACTGACGTCCCATTGACCTTTTGCTTGTGCTGCAAGATGAGACTTAATGTTGATGATTTCTGATCAGGAGTCTGTGCGCTATGTTGTATTTTAAAGTTGACTGGATATTTGCAGATTTTTCCAGCTGTTTGGATCTATCGGCTCTGTGTGGATTGACGCGGTTTGGCTGCTGCTGAAAATAGACCTAGCGCTTTGAAGCATAACAAGCAGTGTTGTAGTGCTCGAGTCCAGGACTTGAGTCGTGATTTGGAGGACTCGTGACTCGACTCGGACTCGAGCACTGATGACTAATCTGTGTTAACATCGGCAAGATAACGCTGGTTGTTGAGCTAAACAAGGTGACATGGTAAAATTATGATGTGTTTAATGACAACTCAGACTTTGGAGTATCGAAGGGGGGACAAAGTTAAGACCTTTTTATGATGTGTTCAAATGTCCCACAGAGAAAATTGGAATTTTAGTTTTTAGTGAGAAATCAGAAAAATCCAGTCATTTTAAAAGAGGAATATTTGGTATAAGATATATTTAAAGCATGAGTTCAGTTAAAAAAAACATGTCTCATTTTTCCACCCTAAATACACAAATAATCCTGTTAATATAACTAATATTACAGATGAAGAGTCTAACAGCTCCTCTAGCCCTTTAGAATAGAAAGTTGAAGAAATTCCTACATTAATGAAACACATCAAGGTAACCCACCTGGAAAGCTGGAATGGCTTGAAAATAATTGATAATTTAATTTGATTTGGCTCTAGGTTTTAGGAACTTGGGACTCTTCTACGACTCCAACACAGGTAATGGGGACTCGACTTGGACTGGGACTCAGGTAAAGAGGACTCGACTTGGATTTTTCTTTGGTGACTCGGACTTGAACACTAGGGACTCGGGACTCGACTTGGACTTGAGGTTTGGTGACTCGACTACAACACTGGTAACAAGGTTGCATTGCTGGGACATGCAGGAGCCAGACCAGTGCATGGACAGTGAAACTGCTCCCTTTTAACTAGAGAGGGAGCGATTCGCTCTGCGGTGCATTTCGCTGGCGGATCACAATGCAGCTGTTGTTTGTGGCAGTTGGAGGGTACAGTGGCAAACTAACAGAAAAGTCTTAACGTGCACATTCAAGCTAAGGTGGGGAGATGCTGAGCTGAAAGGAATAACACAGAGTGAACAGAAAAACATCTCACACATTGCAGGGCTCCAGAAGTCCAAACGATTTATTGCGAGACATTTTTCGGTTCACTCAGTAGCAAGCTAAGCCTTAGCAAGGGGAGTTTTCCTGATAGAAATCACTGTCAGCTCAATGAGTCAGTGAGATATTCATCATTACATTTTTATTACTTTCAGCCTGCATACAAAACACATTACTCATGATGTTACTAAAGCCAAAGTAAACAGCATCCTCTGTTTAAATTGGTTATACATTTTCTGTATTTTCATTGTGCCCTTTTTTAAATTGTATCACTTAGTATTCCTTCCTGGCTGAATGCCATCGTAAGAACTTGTCTATTATAAGTAGACACCCTTAAAGCATACTGTGCTCTTTTCATCCATTTTACTTTAAATAGGACTGTAATTTGGAAAATTATGATCATGCCAGATAGGTTAGTTGTACTGCATCTTGATTTGAAACTAAAGGTGACATTCACTTCTTCTTTACAGTCTTTGAATACCACACACAAACCTAGCGATGGATTTCTGACTCTCCTGAACAGTTAAATCCACTTTTCTCCAGCTGCAGAGTTATCAGTGAGTTATGGAGGCAAGTCCATGGAGAAGCCTGTTAAGCTTGTATAACTGCACACCCACAACCAGAAGACTGAGAATCAACTTCATCCTTTGTGTCTTTTAATAAGACAGTAACAAAACACACCATCCACTGTTTGTGAGCTCTCTGTTCAAATTATAATCTCCAGCCTGTTTGTGTCGCCTGGGAAATAGAGGCTGATACGATGCTTGTCAGGGCAACAAGGAGCAGATGTGTGCAGCAAATAAAAATAAAGACTGAATACACTGATGCAATGTTTTTCCACTCAGTGCTGGTGAAAGAGAGATGAAACAGTAAAGGGGACAAGGAGAGGTAAGGATGCAGACAATAACAGGAAGAAAAGTTGGCCAAAATCAGAGTGTGCCTCTCTCTTTGTTGGTTTGCCCATCCTTGATCCTCAGCTGACCCTAAAATTGTTCCTCCTCTGCCATAATGAAGGATCTTCCAATTCCCTAGAAGCACCTGAAGGAGATGAGGATAGAGGAGGCTTCTGGTACACATTCTCTGCACAGTTAAATCAAACAGAGCTGATCTGTGTTAAATAAAACAAAACAGTAGTGATGGTGGTGATACTGATGCACATTTAGACTTTTTACAGGCTAATTTAAAATCAAAGATCATAAACAAACAGAGCTCCATGGAGCATTATTGTGCTGATTACAAGAATACAAATGAAATTCACTGCCTCAGTTATCAAATTTATTAGCATTGATCAGAACATGGAGAGGTTTCAGAGGAAGATTAAATGTTTAAAGAGAAAAAAACGAGGTATTTCCCCTGATAGATGCACACTACTATCACGACGTTCGACCATCTTTACATTTCAGGGTCACTTATGACTGATGTTTGCCATAGTTGGGGTAAGTTCCTGCAATCTCAGCTGTTTAAAGTGGTTATGAAACTCATACAGAGTTTCAAGTTGTACATTATACCCATTTTATGTAAATATATATAAAATATATATTAAATTAGTTAAATGTGAAATTAAATATGGTCAATTAGAGGGATTTATTGTGAAATCAAAGTCATATTTGAAAAATCTAAGTAGGTCAGTAAGTCAGCACACAGTCCTGCCCCCAGATTTGGCTGGGCCCCTGACAAACGAGTGGTCCCTCCCCAGTTGTGATTAACTGGTGATATCAGTGCATATGTGTTTTATCAGTAACATTGATGTTAGCATTCTGGTTAACAGCTACTTCATTTGGAGGTGAAAAGTGTGTCAAACTATTTATTAATTTTCCAACTAACATTTGCCACTTTTCGTCAATTTTTGCACAGTTTGCACCCATCTTTGCCTCATTGTATCCACCTTACATCAATTTTGCCACATATAAACCTGTTTTCATTGCCCCCCCCCTCCCAATTTGCCAATGTTAACACATTTTTGTCACTTTTAAACCCTTTCTACCACTTTCTCTGACCATTTTTGCCACTTCTAAACAAATTATTGCCTCTTTCTGCTAATTGTTGCCTCAGTTAACCATTTTTTGCCAGTTTTAACCAATTTTTCCAACTTTTAAATCCAATTTCACCACCTTTTAAACCCATTTCTACCACTTTTATCCAATCTTTGCCATTTACCCATTTCTGCTACTTTCAAAATCCTATTTAACCACTTTTTAAGCCATTTTATACCCATTTTAATTCTGTTTTTAAGAAAAGGGCTTTACATGTTTTAAGATGGCTATATACTATGTCACAAATGATTTAAAAAATCATTGTTTCAAGGAGTGGTTAATATTCAGGAAAAAAATAAAGGTATGGATATCACAGCTTAACTTTACAATGGACCATGATTTTGCTGACCTCCATGGGTCCCCGGTTTGGCTGGGCCAAAGAAAGCTCTGCCCTTTCTCCCCCTTATGGATGGCCCTGTCTGCACATGACTATTCTTGAATGTGTATGGCTGTGTTTAACCACGTTCAGGTACAGTGGAGGTCTCCGGTCTCTGGCACCTCTTTTTTGGGGGTTGCAGGTCAGGTACCAGTTAAAGACATAACATGTTGATCAATGCAACAATACAACAATGTCAACATGGCTCTTTCACTGTCTGTTGTAGTCACATGTCTGCTCGAGGTCTGTACCTCAGTAGCTAGCTAGCCATGGCATACTGATCAGGAAATCTCTGCTCCTCACTGGGGATGTGGGCATTAGACTGCTGGTGGCTATGCTGTAACCAGCTAGCTACAGCATACTCGCCGAGACTTCTCCACTTTTCACTGGGGTATAAAATGAATCATTATTCTCTGGATTTCAAGGGCCACAGCAATTTCTGCCCACCTCTTTTCCTTCTCCACTCTATCCTGGTACAATGGGGAGGACATGTCTAAGAGGCTGTCTTGCTTTCTAAACAACTCTAGCAGTTTCTCCTCTTTTCTGGTCGTCTGCTCAAAAGCTGTAGCGGTAAAATCTCCACCAAGTTCATGATGGAAAAAATATTTCTGAAATAAAGTGCAGTTCCCTGAACATTTGTACTTGAGGGTTTGACAGGTGAATCAGCTGCAGCTCATTATCAACGTCTGACATCCATCAAACTGACGCTGTGAAATCAAGATGGTGTCTCTTCCTCACTTTTTTCATTTCCTCACCAGAAGGAGTAAAGAAACACCCGGAGACAGTCAAGCCGGTGAGAAAGACATTATCACAGGGTCAAGAGTTTTTAATGGTTCTATGTGAGCGTCAGGGGATTTGTAAGGGTTTAAAGCTGATTTTAGCTGGAAGCCGTATAATTGCAGAGGATTTAGGTAAAGCTTAACATGTTATTCTGATGACAGAGGAGAAAATTAGCGACTAAAAATATGAAAATTGACTCAGCAGCAGAGCAAACAGCCTTTTTTAGCATTCTCCAAGAGGAGCAGAAATACTTCATCGTAGGAAACAAGTCCTACGAGAAGCTGGTTTTCACATAACAGGGCACTAGATCATGTGTGTGAGGTAATGTAAGGTAAAGTAATGACTCCAGTCTTTGGGGTCTCAGCCAACATCAGCAGAGTTAAATTAGGGCAGGTCCCTGGAGACGATGGCTATAGAGAATTGCAACTAAATGGGGTGGGCAGGTGCAGGATGTAGTGAAAGGATCGCTAAGTAATGAGAGTCAGACTAACAGCAAGTTTATAAGGAACACAAATCAATGAAGGTTGCACTTGGTGGAGTGAGTATTTACAAGTCCTTCATGCATCAGGGCTAATGGTGGAACCATGCAAAAGCAACAAGTAACAACAAAGTAGAAAACAGCAGGAGAGTTTCTGCCACATATATACAATACATAGTGTCATATTAAAGTATGACAGTGCCTTCTATCCACCACCCTTTTTAGTTGTGAAATGGATAAATGCGTTAAATGAAAAGCAAGAAAAAGCCCTGTGCAAAGTGAATGTGGCAGACAGAAAATCCGAACATTTTCAAGTCTGACAAAAAAAGATCTATTCACTGCTGATCCCTCAGTAGTTTCAATTCAACAGAGCAAAATGGGAGAACATTTACAACAGTATTTCTAGTGAAAATCAGAAAAGCTACATGAACTCTTTTACTCACCACTTCTTTCAATTAAGAAGCTAAGATTGAAACTTCTTTTACATCATATTTATTATACTGCAGAAAGCACAAGTCAACATGGTTTATAGTGATGAATCTATCCCTTAGATCTGCCCTTCCCCTGGCTTTGATTTACTCTCACCACTTTAATCCTGTCATTTTCAGCCTCAGCCAGTGGCAAAGAGGCTCTTAAAAACCAGGGTGCACTTCCTGTTTGAACCACTGTGGATGAAAAACACAATTAGTGACACGCTGGTGAAGCTACGGGGAAGTTGCATCCCTCAGGAGTTGGTAGAGACCAAAAACAGAGCTAAAAGGCAGGAAATGTTAGGCTTACATTCATCAGGAGCCAAGAATCAAGACTCCAAGCTAATAGCACCAGACTGTATATAAATAAGCCAGTGGTGGTAATATAATGAGTGTTTCCTATCAGTTTATCTTATTTTGTTCATAACTTGCCTTTATTGTCTTCAAATGGCCAAAGACTCTTTTTTTAATATACTGAAAGCGAAATTCTTAACTTAAGGTAACTAAAGCTAACTTGTTGGGA
This sequence comes from Cheilinus undulatus, assembly GCF_018320785.1. NCBI lineage: Eukaryota > Metazoa > Chordata > Actinopteri > Labriformes > Labridae > Cheilinus > Cheilinus undulatus. The sequence continues at coordinate 13,336,064 of NC_054871.1, read as the reverse complement.
AAGAAGAGATGGTGATAGGGATAATTTTGCATTTAAAACATATCGTTTCATTTTGTACTGTCTTGAATTTAGGATAACTGACTTTCTGTTTGGAAACTAAGGGTAAACCGATTATCCTGAACCGAGGCTGATATTTGGCATTTGGCCAATTAAGTACCAGCATTTCATTTTACAGATAAAGTAAATTAATTAAAAAGTGCATCACTTTGGCTCCACTGCAAGATAAGTCTTCCCATCTGGTTTTTTTACACCCCACAGTCTAGCCAAATGTCCTGATTACAACACAGTCTGTCTAGATGCCATACACATACAAGCCAATCAGCAATTTCACCTGGGTTCCACTGACACAACAGTGATGGCATTACTTCCCGTTTTTCTGCTGTAACCATGTTGCTCTGAGCCGTTTCCCATGTTAATAGAGCTAGGGCTAAATCGTTTATTTGTCTTTATTTTCAGTACCCACTTCTAAATAGAGCACACCCACTTCTAAAGAGTATACAAATTAAGATAATTCTGCACACACTACTACATCACTGGTTAGGGTAAAAATGAAAACTAAAGCTCTACTGCTGTCACTAGTAGGACTTCACAACTTTTGTTTGGAACATTTGTGATCAGAGGATAGCAGCTCACACATGCCTGCAGCCTGCATCACACCCCATCCGGAGTTCCATGTCTTACTGAATGTTGCTTTTTAGTGGGAACTTCTTCAACTTTCTGTAGACAAATTGGAAAAACTGATCCCAACAAGAACAGCTCCAAGGAAGAAGAAGTTGAAAAATGAGCAGAAATAACTAGTTTAAGTTTAGTTTTTTGTTGTTGTCTCTGACAAAACACGGAGACCCAAACAGCGGACCAGGAGCAAGCGATGCACTGAGGCGAAAAAAAACGCAAAGCCAAATGTTGCACTGCAAAATAATGTAAACACAGAGGTTTTCAGGGTAAACAATGAAACACAAAAAAATGTCAGTAGATTGTACATTTGTGCCAACATTGTTTCTTGGCCTATTTTTACATAAAACTTATTCACCTATGTGGAGAAACTGTGCTCTTCTGTTACAATATGTAACCTAGCTTCCTTGCAGGTATGACCAGTGAGCAGTGGTGTGCACGGGAGGGGGGCAGGGGGGCAGTTTTGGGAGGCAAAACGCTTGTAAAAGTCCCCTCTTGGGAGGCAAAACGCGCGCTAAAGTGCCCTCTTGGGGGGCAAAACGCGCACTAAAGTGCCCTCTTGGGAGGCAAAACGCACGCTAAAGTGCCCTCTTGGGAGGCAAAACGCTTGTGAAAGTGCCCTCTTGGGCAGCAAAGCACGCACTAAAGTGCCCTCTTGGGGGGCAAAACGCGCGCTAAAGTGCCCTCTTGGGGGGCAAAACGCAAACTAAAGTGCCCTCTTGGGGGGCAAAACGCGAACTAAAGTGCCCTCTTGGGGGGCAAAACGCACGCTAAAGTGCCCTCTTGGGAGGCAAAACGCACGCTAAAGTGCCCTCTTGGGAGGCAAAACGCTTGTAAAAGTGCCCTCTTGGGCAGCAAAGCACGCACTAAAGTGCCCTCTTGGGAGGCAAAACGCTTGTAAAAATGTCCTCTTGGGCGGCAAAAAAACGTGCAAAATTCCCCCCCAGAGTTAAAACGCGTGCTAAAGTGCCCTCCTGGTTGGCATAACACACTTAACTGCCCTTTTGGGTGGAAAAAACACACTAAACTCCAGAAGACCATTGGAACCAAAAAATACTATGAAACATTACTGTTGCAATGACTTCTATGTTTGAGCCTTTCTTGATCTAGATTGAGCCAGAACTATATCTCACAGAACCAGTTTGGATTATCTGGTGCTAATATGGTGCTGAAATGCAGTAGAATACAGGAAATGGCATCTACTTAATTGAAAATGTAGATATTTGTGTTAATGAGTAGTTGAATAGCTTTACCAAATAAACTGGTTGAAAAGTGCACAGAGATAAAAGTTATAAATTTCACATATTTGAGGTGTTCGTGATGCAAGTAGACTAGAGGAAATACAGTAGAAAGCAAAGCACATTGTCATGAAATCTGGCCATATTTGCCCCCTACTTTTAGAATTATGTGTAGAGTAACTATCACAGACTTAAGAGGGTTTGAGCAGAGGTGCCACAGAATTTACAATCAGGTGTTTAAGAGAAGCTTTAAAGGGGCATCAGGAGAGGCAGAGGTGGCACATAAACATCACACAGATCAATACCTCATTCTTTGGTCCCCTCTACATATAATTTCAACCCTCAGTCCCCTGTTAATGTTTCAATCACCATTTTAAATCCAAATGAGCAATTTCCAGAAAATGATTACTAGGGGATTGATGAAGTGTTTCAAGCCTATTTCAGCCTAATTACAGTGCTTCTAATGTGCAATTAGCAGTATGGCCCAGTGAAAAACAAAGACCTTTGAGATGTTAAATACTGCCGTTAACATTTGCCAGTAAATGTTAAATGCTGTCATTAACATTTGGCTATAAGATGGAATGAAGTTAACTCAGTGTTTTCTTGGCAGCTCACATGAGGCTGAGTTAAACCTACATTTACAGCACAGGCAGAGTACAAAGGCAGCATGGGACTGACAGGTGAAGATTGTGCAAGGATGGTGAAAGTAGAGGTGTGGATGTTGCACAGCTAGAAAGAGTCAAGGTGGGAGTAGAAGAAGGGACCAGGGTTAAAATGTCAAGGTTTAGGAAAGATGAAAACACTCTGTCAGTATGAGCAGTCTCTCCTCTCAATAACCAATGAGATCAAGCAGATTGGGAGGCAGTGTTGATTCTGTTGACTAAAGCGATGACCAAAAATGTTCATTGGCTATTTTTTTTTTTGTTAACGAGGAAGACTGGGCTAAGACTAGCCAAAAAAATTTTTGGTGGTAAAAACTCTGATTAAAGTAAGTGAAGTTGTTGTCAAGGAGACTTAAACATTAGTGCTGATCTGTTGAACATTCAAAATCCATGATATTTCTAAACTGTGCATAAAATCAGTCTAAGTAATTATAGTATAGTATTGACAGTGCATTAATCTGAGTGTTTAACATTTATATTAACTGCTCAGCTGATTTTAACGAAAAGTAATAACTAAAATGTGAGGACTTTGCATGTACTAAAACTGGACTTAAGTGTTTTTGAGTTTTTGTTGACTCAAATTGAATAATTTCAAAAATAACCAAAATGTGACTAAAATTAAGAAGCAACTTCATAGAAAGATTAGGACTAGATAAACAATGGCTTCCATCATTAACACTGCCAAGAAGCATCACCAACTGGATTTCTCACAAACACCAACACAACCAGTTGGCCAGGATTTCGGCCATTGTCTTTCTAGTCTCTAGTTGGTTTTTTTTCTGTTTGTTTGGTTGTTTTTTTTTAAGGTTTATTTTTGGGCATTTTTGTGCCTGTGTTTGATAGAGGAGGTCAGTTGATAGAGTCGGGAAAAGGGACAAGAGCAGGGGAAAGACATGCGGTAAAGGGCCTCAGGCCGGGTTCAAACCCGGCCCTGTGCGTACATTGGGCGCGCCTTAACCACTCAGCTACCTGCGCCCCTAGTCTTTAGTTTTTTACTGTTGTAACCAGGACAGCCAGCTAAAGATGTTAATCATCCTCCAGGTGTGTGGTCTCAAGCTCTGCCTAAATGGTCTGGTGTGTGTGTTTGAAAGGGATCTGGCTGTAGACCACAGTTCTCAGATGTCCCTTTTGCAGACCACTAATGTAAGCTAGATCACCCCCATATCGGTGGAAGTGACGCAATATGCTGCAGTTTATTTCCCCTTTTACCTCGATGTCCTATTTGCTGTGATGTAGGTATGCTAGATACATAGTTAACATTTAACCTGGCTCGTCAGATGGATCTGGGACAAGAGTGGTTTTCAAGACATCCATCTGGAAAACCACTCATAGACAGCGATTGGGAAAGGGCAGAGCCTTTGACAAAACTTGGAGGGTGATTGGATGAACGTTCTGTCTGTCACATCTTTACGGGCCAATCAGAGCAACAAAATGCATGACGTGGTTGCTAGCAAGCTGCACTCCTACCGAAGGAGTAAACTCCGTAGAGAACAGCATAACACACACAATGGCGACTGTAGACATGTCAGTACATGACTTTTGTTGTTTTTGAAGAGAACAACTCACTGCTGTTTTTTCTTCTTCTTTCAACAAAGAATTGTCTCTTTCTGATTAAAGTGACACTTAAGCAGCATCACGCTAATGTCTTGCGCCATATCTGCACTGACCTCTTGTTGCTGCTTGCTTACGTCATGACTCTGCCGGGCCAAAAAGAACTGCTTCTCATCACTGATTGGTCATGTCACTTTCTAACCGGGCCCAAACGGTTCAGACGGCATCTTTTTAAGATGGATTTGCCAGTGAGAAACACGAAAATGGGCGTATCCATCTGCTTTGCAAGGTTAGTTAAGATTACCATGTAAGCCAATGTAGCTACGTTAGCTTCAAAGGTCTCTAACTAATTAACTATGTAGCTAGCATAGCTATGTTAGCTTTAGCTACATAAGCTATGTAAGTTACGTTAGCGTGTTTTTATGGAGGGCAAGCTTTTTCTAAGTTAGCAGACTTCCCATGTGGTTACAATTAACACTCTGTTCTTAGATTTTGCAGGTCAGGTTTTTTTTTTAACTTTTGGTGTCCTAACCCTAACCAGAAGTTCAACCCAGTTTTATTTTGGTTGTTTTTGTGGTCTGCAGAGCAGACGTCTGAGAAAGGGTCTCTGCAGCTAGACTGTCTTGGTGTGTTCAGAGGGGTAGAATGTTAACAGGATTAGGTTAAAACCTTGCATATGGAAAGCTTTTAGTGTTGTTTTATTCTGTATTTCATACAAAAACATGGTCCAGTTCTAGTAAAACTAACACTATGCTAAAGCTACATCTGAGGTAATCACCTCTGCAGGCAGAAATTACAGATGGCTTTGAGTACAACTAAACTCTGCTCATAGCGCAACTCTGTACGGCCCTGAAAGTAGAGTCACTCAGTCAGTCAGGCACATACAGACGCATGTGTAATGTGGTCAGGCAAAAATCTGTTGAAACTTTCTTTTTGTGAAAAAAGATGTGCCTCAAGGGTGTACCATGGAGCTCCTTTTTAAGCTGTTATCTGTTGTTACTTTTATATGCATGTGTTAGATTGGATTCTTTATCCAGACAAAGACTCAAAAACTGGTTTATTCAAATTACAAGTCTATTTTAGGTCTACCTCTATTCTACCTTCAGATCTTCATTAGTCAGAACAGTGCAGGAACTTATAATCTTTGGTCCCATGATCTTTTACTTACTGTCTGTTCAAAAGCTCAGTGATAAACTGGGGGAAAGGCTTTAAATTTGCTGCTTGGGAAAATGATATTAAAAAGCGTAAACTTAATGAGCTGGTCTCTTTGGATGCTTTTAAGTGGAAGTTAAATGATTTTGAGGCAGTCACATCTAGCAGTAGATGTTTTCCTGATACACTTTTAACTTTGCTCAATTCAGATAAATATTTCTTATTTGTAATGGCACACTTATGGATCCATAAATCCTAACAAGCACTGTATGTCCAATTACGCGTAGCAGTGATGTTAAGACAAAAAAAAAAATATTCACTTGGATAATTGCTCACCAGAGGCAACATCACATCTTTAAGTGTTGTGACAAATAATGAACCCATGTGTGTAAACAGGCTTTCTAAAATGAATTAAAAATACTGCTAGTGCTCATCTCACTCTCATTTAGGGTGGAAACAGCAGCTGCCTCTGACCACGCTCCCAGGCCCTCGTCTCACCTCCACTGCAGAAACCCTGCTGCTGCTTGAGCCCAAGCACACTTAGAAAATACAGTAGAGAACACTGATGAACTCGGTAAATGCTCTTGTGTTGGTTGAGAAGAAGCTGTGAAACCCTCTTGAATGCTCCTCGGCTTGAGAAAACATCACAAGTGCCCTGCTCACTTGGAGAATGTGCAAGAAAACTCGATGAAGTGCTCTTAACTGTGACTTTGTGTTGAAGAAAATTGCTTAAGTGCATGAATTGATTTCCTTAGAATGAAAAAAATGTCACGCATGCCACTCTAGAGTTACTTTCCAGTGAAGAAAGTTTATATCGGCTGCTCTACATGCTGGAGAATTAGCCAGCGATGGCACTCTTTGTTATCTTAGCAGCATATTTTCATCATAGAGGTTTTACTATTACATCTTCCAGCATTTGGCACACTTTCACTTTAAGAGAACAACACAATCTGGTGCTGTATTCCACATAGAGAGTTCCTCAGACAGACAGTCCACCTTTGATAAAGGGCACTTGTTGCTGATCCATTAACATACTGTGTCCTTTAGAGCTTTAAAACCAGGTTGTCATTGAACAGGAGATTTTCTTTTAGCATGAATGACCTCATTATTTAGTATTTTAAGGAGTGGCACAGTTAAGGCACCAGAAATAGGGGAGGTGACCGTTATAATGACAGCCATTGAGTGCATGGTACCACACTCTATAAAAGAAATGCCTCTTCTGCCTTGGTATTAGTTCTGGAGACAAATATTGATGTAAAGTAGAGGCCATTAAATGAAGCTATTTCTTGGCTTAAGATTCATGACATTCAAAATTCAGCAAAGCCTATGTAAATAAACTCACCAAGCACTTTATTAGGTACACTTGTTCATCTCTTCATTAGCACATACACTATATTGCCAAAAGTATTCACTCATCCATCCAAATAATTGAAATCAGGTGTTCCAATCACTTCCATGGCCACAGGTGTATAAAATCAAGCACCTAGGCATGCTGACTGTTTCTACAAACATTAGTGAAAGAATGGGTCTCTCTCAGGAGCTCAGTGAATTCCAGCGTGGTACTGTGATAGGATGCCAACTGTGCAACAAGTCCAGTCGTGAAATTTCACTGCTCCTAAATAGTCCACAGTCAACTGTCAGTGGTATTTTAACAAAGTGGAAGCAACTGGGAACAACAGCAACTCAGCCACCAAGTGGTAGGCCACGTAAAATGACAGAGCGGGGTCAGCAGATGTTGAGACACATAGTGCACAGAGGTGGCCAACTTTCCTCAGAGTCAATGGCTACAGACCTCCAACCTTCATGTGGCCTTCAGATTAGCTCAAGAACAGTACGTAGAGAGCTTCATGGAATGGGTTTCCATGGCTGAGCAGCTGCATCCAAGTGCAATGCAAAGTGTCGGATGCAGCAGTGTAAAGCACGCCACCACTGGACTCTAGAGCAGTGGAGACATGTTCTCTGGAGTGACAAATTGCGCTTCTCCATCTGGCAATCTGATGGACGGGTCTGGGTTTGGCGGTTGCCAGGAGAACAGTGCTTGTCTGACTGCATTGTGCCAAGTGTAAAGTTAGGTGGAGGGGGGATTATGGTGTGGGGTTGTTTTTCAGGAGCTGGGCTTGGCCCCTTAGTTCCAGTGAAAGGAACTCTAAATGCTTCAGCATACCAACAGCATAGCAAGGACCATAAAGACATGAATGAGAGAGTTTGGTGTGGATGAACTTGACTGGCCTGCACAGAGTTCTGACCTCAACCCGAATGAATTAGAGCGGAGACTGAGAGCCAGGCCTTTTCATCCAACATCAATGTGTGACCTCACAAGTGCGCTTCTGGAAGAATGGTAAAAAATTCCCATAAACACACTCCTAAACCTTGTGGAAAGCCTTCCCAGAAGAGTTGAAGCTGTTATAGCTGCAAAGGGTGGACCGACGACATGGATTAAGAATGGGATGTCACTTAAGTTCATATGCGAGTTAAGGCAGGTGAGCAAATACTTTTGGCAATTAAGTATATATCTAACTAACCAACCAATTACAACCAATACATCTGGGCATGCAGGCATGGTCAAGATGATGTGCTCGATTTTAAACTGAGCATCAGAATGGGAAAGAAGGATGATTTAAGCGACTTTGAATGTGCCATGGTAGTTGGCAGTCTGGTAGATCTTTACGGTGTTTATGCCAAATTTTAACCATTTGATTCAAATTGTAGCAGAAATAAAGACTCATTAGACCAGGCAACATTTTCCAACCATCTTTTTTCCAATTCTGGACAGCAAGTCTGAGTTTTAGCATCAGTTTTCTTTTCTTAGTGACAGGAGTGGGTACCTCAATCTTGCAGGGTGGTTATTTGAGTTATTCTGCCTCTCTGGCTTGATCCAGTCAGGTCATTCTCCTCTAACGTCTTTGTCAAACAAAGCATTTTGGCCCAAAGAACTGCCGCTCACTGGATATTTTCTCTTTCTGGTTGTGCATCACAACCCCCGTAGATCAGCAGTTTCTGAAATACTCAGGCCAGCCCTTCTATATCACCTTTCTTCCCCATATTTTTAATTTTAAATATATTTAACCAGGAAAAAGTCTCATTGAGATTAAGAATCTCATTTACAAGAGTGTCCTAGCCAAGACAGGCAGCAGCACAGTTGACAAAGACATCGACATGCTCGGTTTCATCTTCCGCAGATAATCTTGACCATGTCTGTATCATGTAGAAAAGACGATCTTATTGGAGGTTTTTCCTTCACAACGCACATTGCTCATACAGTGGAATTAAGGGGCTGGAAAGGGGGGGGGTGCAGATTCAACCTTGACACATGTCAACACTCAAGTGTCACTCAGCAGCCAAGCTCAAGCTCAACAACTCTGTTCACTTTTTCACCCCTGGTGATGCGTCCAGACACTGCCAGCGCTTTTCAGACCCTTGGGACATCCACAGTATGACCAGGGGCTCATGGTAACCTTACCAGCCACCCAGATGGTCCCCTAGGCCAGGGGCTCATGTACATTTCAGCCTACAACCCTCAAAATAAAGGTAGAGAGATAGGGGACCCCCACTGTATATGAAGGTGGCTGTAGCATACTTAAACTACCATGCACATGTAAGAACAGATGTGCAGACTTACATTTTAAGGATTTTTTATACAATACTTAGATTTCAGCATAAACCTCACCAAATGACAATGTTTTAATTTATACATTTAAGTAATTAAATGCATATATTTTTATAAAATTACAATGCTATTTAAAACAAAATATTTTTTGTTCTTTTAAAGGCATCTGGCGACCCCCTCTCACTGTCTCATGACCTCCACGTTGACTGTCCTAGGCTGTAATTACTCCCCACATCCATCCCTTACTCTGCTCTGAAGGAGGGGACTTTTTAAAATTTTCAACAGAGTATTTTCCAATGCCCCAGGTTAATGCATGGACATCCAGAGCTCAGCCTGGATTGTGTCAATCCTCCTTCCTATCCGATGGCGCCATCTGATGACTTTTTTTGCCACAGCTATGTCTTATGTCCACCTTTTGTGGTCTAAACATGTCTTAAAGTTCAGGACAGTACTGTATATTCCCTAATGAAATGGCTGATGAGTGTATATTATGGAGCAGAGACTCATGAGTTTTTTTCTCACCTCTGAATTAACACTGACAGAATTGCGCTCCCTTCACTATGATTGGCTGAAGGGTCACACTTGTGTCATACATTTTTTAGTGTTGACCCCTTCCTGTCTTACAGTTGACCCTGCCACAATGTGTGAGGAAGAGAGAAAGGGGAGATGAAAGAGTGAGAGCAGTTGATTTGGTTTTAAAAAATCTGCTTTAAAGATCAATTAGTAAGCCTTAAAATGAATAAATGACGAATACAATCTCCATCTCTATGCTCAGGTTCTTCAGAGAAGAAATCTGATTGTGAGTCATTCTGTTAGAAGATGCGTGATTGCTGAAAATCACTTGGGTTAACTCAGTCAACCTTGTTTTTTACCCACAATCTGCTTTTACATTCAAGTGAGATCTTACAGGAATAAATGCTCAATTTTGTATCGTCTTCTGCTTTTGTATTCTATCTGTTCAGGCAGTGTAGTTTTCATGCTCATTCTCTCCCTTGTTGTCATAAATAATCATCGTTGCCTCAGAGCCATGTCCTCCCTGGCCTCTAAAACAGAGCCGTCTGGCGGAGTAACACTGCCAAACTCAGTGTCGAGGCCCGTATCTCTGGCCTCCCCCCAAATTCATGACATGCTAATAGTCCACTTTGCACATTGTGGGAGTAATGAGATTAACTAGCAGTGGTGCCCGGCCATAGGAGGGCACGACATTGGAACTGAAGGCAGCACAGTGATAGGATTAAACCACAGTGTGTGAACAGCATGAGCTGCTGCCAGCCACTAACTGGCAGGAGCAAAGAGCAAGAAGGCATGGGGGAGTTCTGTAACCTCTACACACCAGCTGGCCTCTGATAGATTTTCTGGGTTGTTAGTGATGGACAGGAGTCTTTAGACAGCTTGTTTCTTCGGTGTTTCTTTTTCTGCCGCTGATCTGCCATGCGTGAGAGTCGATGTTGGTGAATACCAGGAGAGCAAAAGTCACCGGTGCAGATTCCATGAAATTCACGAGCGGAGAAAAATAAGACTAAACAGAGAATGCTATTTCTGTAGCTCCTGCAGACAGCACGTCGAAATATTTGATCGTTCCTCAGAAATATGGAGCTCTGTCTGTCAGGAAACCCCAAATGCTCACACTATACCTTATAATGACACAGTGGGACGGATGCATCAAAAAAGGGTGCTTATGTCAGGGTCTAATACAGTCTACTTTTACAAGGAGGCTGCTAGTTATTATTTGACATTCATTTCTATCAAAGAGCTCAAGACAATGCAGCTTTTATCTGTTGCATTTTAAATCGGCTGATTTCAATACAGTAAAGAGAAAAAAATAAAATAAATATAGATTTATCTCTGCTAACTTTCAAAACACTTTAAAGGTGACATGACCTTACAATCAGTCCACAGGTGTTTTGAGGACTTACGTTTGTGTCCCAAGGGGGATCATGTTAGGGGACTATGGGAATATAAGTTTCCGGGGTCACTGCGGTAAGCCATCAGATCCCCATATAACCAAAGTGAGAGCTGAGTCCGCATTTGCAACGTAAAGTTGGACATGATCCAGGTGCATGTTGGCCCTCTGCCCCTTATCTGCAACTCTGTTTGTGATTTTCATGGACAGAATCTGGAGGCATGGCTTGGGGGAAGAGGGTTTCCAGTTCGAGGACTTCAGAATTCCACCTCTGCTTTTCACAGATGATGTGGTTCTGTTGGCTTCCTTAGCTAGGGGCCTCCAGCAGGCTTTGGGGTGGTTTGCAGCTAAGTGTGAAGCAGTTGGGATGAGGGTCAACACCACCAAGGCCATGGTCCTCTGCTAGAAAAGGGTGGATTGCTCCCTCTGAGTGAGTCTCTGCCTCAGGTGAAGGAGTTTAAGTGTCTCAGGGTCTTGTTCATGAGGGGGCGTGAGATTGACAGGTGGATTGGTGTAACATCAGCATTACTGCAGGCATTGCGCCAGACTGTTGTGGTGAAGAGGGAGCTGAGCCAAAAGGCAAAGCTTTCAGTCTCCCTTCCAACCCTCACTTATGAACTCTGGGTTATGACCGAAAGAATAAAATCGCAGATACAAGCAGCAGAAATGAGGTTTCACTTTTCACTCTATGGTGTCTGGGCTCAGCCTTAGAGATAGGGTGAGGAGCTCAGACGTCTGGATGGAGCTCAAAGTCAGGATAATCCTCTTTTGCATCGAAAGGAGCCAGTTGAGGTGGTTTGGTATCTAATTAGGAAGCCTCCTGGGTGCCTCCCTTTGGAGGTCTTCCAGGCATGTTCAGCTGGGAGGAGACCTTGGGGAAGACCCATCATGCTCTAGGGGGAGTTAAATATCCTCTCTGGTCTGGGAACGCCTCTGGATCCCCCAGAAGCAGTTGGTGCAGAAGCAGTGATGGATGGATGGATGGATGGATGGATAACCCTTTCCACCTATGAAACCAGCTCTAAACAGTCTTTTTTTTTTTTTTTTTCATTTTGAGAATATTGAGTTTTATTTTTGTACTCTTCATGATAAGTTCCCTTTATTAGTGGGGATGCTGAGCATCCACACTATTGATATTTATGTATAAAATTTTTGGGCTTAAGCAATCTTATTATTCATCAAGAACTTGCTGGTGAAAAAAGGTGATCATATTCTTAGAGCCTTCACTGTTGATGGCACAGTGGGAGCCCAGATCTTTGAAGTAAAATGGACAAAAGTGTTATTTCATGTCCGTTCAGAACTGGCTATAAGATCAGAGAAGTGGTGCTGTGTGTTGTAAGAAGTTGTTGGATACTGTTCCACTTATTTTAACTCTGGTAGATGGCACATGATGTAAGCTGGGGAGTTTAACTCTTCCCTGAAGTTCTTCACTTTCATTTAGCAGACTCTGCATATTGAATATGACAGGACAAGCTTCATATTGAGGCTCCCTGCTGTTCTGTTGCAGTGGACTGCTCCTGTGCCCAGGTGCAAGGCCACCCCTAAGAGGGGATAAAGGAGAGAGCTTCCTGTGGCCCAGTCAAACCAGGGCCAGTGGAGGTCAGCAAAATCAAGGTCCATTGTAAAGAAAAGCTGTGAAAATCATACTTTACTTTCTACTATAACTATTTTTATCAAAGCAACAAACAGAATTGTTTTTTACTTATAGCAAAGGATACAGCCTTCCTCAAAAAGTACATCCCTTTTTTAAAAACTGAATTAAATGGATTAAAAGAGGCAAAAAAATGTGTTTCATTTGGCATACATGGGTAAATAGAGGCAAACATAGGCAAGAAGTGGAAAAACTGGTCATGAATTTGGTTGAAAAGTGTCAAAATGGATAAATGAGGCAAAAATAAACAGAAAGGTGATGAAATAGGATTAAGAAGGGGAAAAAACGAGGTCAAAAGAGCCAAATTTAAAAAATAGGTGGAAAGTTGCAAAAATTGGGTTTAGAAGAAAAAAATTGCAAAAAAGGTGGTAAAACAGAATTAAAAGCAACTAAAGTGGTTCAAAAGAAGCAAAAAAAAAAATAAAAAAATAAAAAAATAGTCAGAAACTGGCGGAACTGGTAAAAATGGCTAACAAGTAGCCAAAATGATTATAACACAGCAATAAAGGCAGCTAATTGATGATAAAGGTACAAAACTAGGCATGAAAAGTGGTGAAAATGGGTTTATAGTTCTTAAGATTGGTTAACAGTCTTAGGATAGCGGCAAAAATGGGTTCAAATTGGCCAAAAATGGCATATAAAGTGTAGAAAAGGGGTTACAAGTGACAAAATGCTGATACAAAGTGGCAAAATGGGTAGAAATAGGACTAAAAAGTGGTGAAAATATGGATTAACTGAGGAAAAAATAGCCACAAAGTGGCAAAAACATTTTTTAATGGCATAAATGGGTACAGAGGCAAAATAAGAAGATGGGTTTAGAGTGGCGAAATTGGGCAGAAAGGGTAGTGGAATTGGATGGAGCTAAAATGGGCAGTTAATGTGGTTAAATAGGATTAAAGTGACAAAAATGGGTCTAATGAGGCAAAATGGCTTAGCACTTGGTGGGCAGTGGCAAAATGGATTAAAATTGGCAAAAACTGGCACAAAAAGTGGTTAAAAGGGGTTACAAGTGGCAAAATATCGATTTAAAGTGGCAAAATGGTCAGTAAAGCAGGTTAAATAGGATTAAAAAGTGGCAAAAATGGATCTAAAAAAACAGCAAACACTGGCAGAAAATGTGTGTAAAATTGATGAAAAGTGGCACCAAGACTGGAATCCCTGCTGCTGAATCAACACATACAGTGATGATATCAGTCAATCAGAACTGCTTAGGGCCCAACCTCTGTCAGTGCCCCGGCAAAGTCTGTGGGCAGGCCTGCCTAGCTGAGCTAACATCATAAATATATTTGTACTTTCCAGTGACTAACATGGAATATTTATGGAATATTTCCTCCTGAGTGATGTTCTGCCATTAAAAATTATTCCTCGTCTTGTGTTTTGCTTCTCTGGCTGAAACTGTTTGCTACATTCCTCAACAATCCCCCCATAATCACCACTGGTTTCACTGTGTGTGATCTGTCTCTGTTAGCTTTGAGATAATGTGCAGATAAGTTTACCAGATGAGCAGAGTATGGACAGAAAGCTTTGTCCATATCTGTATGCGTTTTGAATGTAAAGCATAAATGAGCCTGTAGAATCCTAAGTTTATCTCAATGTGAGGGGATCCGCTGAACGTCTGGACAATACAAGCATGTTAGCATGTCAGACGCAGACATTCATTAAAGACACTTAGAGCTAGATAATAGTCGCAGTATGACTGATGGGTCAGGACAGAAAGCAAAGCAACAAGCTCTAACAGGCTGCTGGTGAAAATTTTACTAAGATTAAAGGAAAAACATTTTGAAAGATATGAGATATTAATTGTAATTCTGATGTGAATGGATTTTTTTCCACACCTCTAGTTGCTTAGGGCCTTTAAATAAAATGAAATACCTATAAAACTGAGAGATTTTACACTTTTACAGATGGTGAAATGATGGAAAATCTCTGTGAAATATATAACCAGAAGCCAGCCTTTTCCTCTGGAATTAAATTTTGCAAAAACAGTAGATTTAATTATTCCAGCAGCTGTTAAACTTTACATACTTTTAAACGTCATAATACGGCATTAAAAAACAACCATGTTTTTGTCATTGCTTTTAAAATAACCAGTGTTGTTGTGGATGATTTGTTTAATTCAGTAGCCTGATTGCTCTAGTATTATAGTCTATGTTTGCTCTGTTTTTGAGTGACAGAAGAGAAGGGAATTTAAAGACGAGGAGTCAAAGGGGGTGTGGGTTAGAGTTATGTTGTTGTCATGACCAGAGCATCTGTGCTCAGAGAAAGAGCGATCAGCAGCTGTAAGAAACACCAGGATGATTGTTCATCTAAGCTGTGAGCAAAAATAAACACCCCAGCCTCCTCCAGACTCAAACAGCACTCCTGTGTCTTGCTGGTTGCTGAAGAGTTGAAGTGACAGAGGTTAGCCTGAAGTTCAGCTCCAGTGCAGAAAAATAGGCTTACTGACTCTGGAGCAAGGAGAACACTTTTATCTGAAGAGTCAAGGGTTAAATGCTCCCAAAGGTTAGAAGCTATTAAGCTGTGTTATATTGACCTATCATTTCCCAGTTACAAACTCAATACTAGTGCATAACTTGCCGCTACCATCTAAGTCTAACACCACTTTTTGTGCATTAACATCTAGGAGTAGGGGGTCCTGATTTTGGTTGGGATTGAGAGGCAGATGGAGAGGTTAAGTTTTTCCAAAGCATTATGGTCCTTTTGATCTCGAGCAAGGATTTAAAAAAATCCAGTGTTCAGTAGAGTTGTCGCTTCTGTTCATATAAATGCTGTGAATGTCTGCAGACAACATATCAGGAACTTAAATGGTTGTGCCATTTGGTGGGGACAATTTCTCCACTACCCCACCCTCTGTTTCAAGGGGCAAGTGGGGACTTGAATGTGAGTGGTAGGGGTAAAAAGTTTTAAATGGGACTAAGCCCCTGTGTAGTATACAAGGATGTGAGACACCTCACTCCTCTGATCTTAGCTTGAGAAAATGGATTAATGTCTGCAAACAGCATTAAAAACACGGTGAAGTCACAAACAAATCACTAATTAGTGTCTGCAATGACATTTTATCAGGTTTTGTCAACCACTTTGACAAATAATTGCACCTTTATCATTTTACCCACCACACGTTTCCAACTATTACATAGCTGTGCTGTTACGGCAATGGGAAACGGTGAGTCTTCATGTGCTAACCCATTTCAAAAAAGTCGGGACATTGTGAATAAAAACACAATGCAGTGATGTGCAGTTCTTTTTTCAATCTAAGATTAATTGAAACAGCACAAAGGCATATCCTTAATGTTGAAACTGATTAGTGTAACTGGTTTTCAGGAATTACACGCAAATTCTGGATTTGATAGCTGCAACACACTCCAATAAAGTTGGGACAAGAGCATGTTTTTCTCTGTGTTACATCACCTTTTCTTCACATCACCTCTGTGAAACACCAGGGGACTAAAGACACTAATTGTTGAAGTATTGATAGTGGATTTCTTTCCCAATCTTGCTTGGTGCGCATCTTAACTTATTAAAAAGGGCAGCTTTTCCTGTCATGTTTTGTGATTCATAATGCACCAAAAAAAAAAAAATCAATCAATCAATCGTAGACAGATCTGGACTGCAGGCCAGCCTGTACCCTCATTATTTTACTGTGAAGCCATGTTGTTGTAACCTGTGCAGTACATTTGACATTGCCTTACTGAAATAAGTATGCACCTCCCTGGAAAAGATGTTTCTGGATGGAGGCATAGGCTGCTTCAAAGCCTGCATGTAGCCGTTAGCACTGATGGTGCCTTTACTGATGTGTAAGTTACCCATGCCATGGGCACTAATACTCCCTACACCATAATAGATGCTGTTTTTAATAACAATCTGGACTATCCTCTTCCTCTTTGGCTCAGAGGATATGAAACGTTGACTCTATAGACCAAAGCACTTTTTCCTACTTTAGGTCAGTCCATCTCAGGTAAGCCCAGGCCCGTAGAAGTCATTGCTTGATGATTTATTGGTTTTGCAGCGCATGGTAGAGTCTTAAATTATATTTGTACACTCAACGACTTAATGTGTTAACTGGCAATTGTTTTTTGAGGCCCGCATTGCAAAATCCATCAAAGAATTGTGCTAGTTTAAAATTCAGTGCTGCCTTTATCATCGAAGATCCCGGGCATTCACTTTAAGTCTTCAGCCTTGCCTCTCATGTGCAGAGATTTCTCTAGATTCACTGAATCTTGTGAAGATTCAGTGAGAATTCTCTTAATTCCTGCAACTGCATGATGAGAAACTTTGTTCAAATACTGTTGGACTATTTGCCCACACAGTCTTTCACAAAGTGGAGAACCTTGCATCATCATTAATAGTGCATGACTGAGTCATCCAGGAGGGCTCCTTTTATACCCAATCATGGCACTATCACCTGTTGCAGGCATCAATCTCAGTAAGTGTGTATATTTTCAAAAGACAATTTTTAAAAATCTGGCCTTTTTTGCCTTGTTCCATTGAATATCAGTTGAAAATGTTTTTCTAATCCCTGCACACAACATCTTTTTTTTCACTATCTGGGTTTCTAATTAGATGAGGCATAAATACATGTTCAAATATGACATGGTGATATCTATCTTGCTCTATTCTGTTCCGTGTGATGTTAATAAGCTCAAAAAGAAACATTTCTACCATTGCCTGTATTTGAGATGTGAATAAAACCCTTTGCTCGAGGCAGCGGGTGGACCTGGTCCAACTGTATGATTGGCTTTTGTTTCAAGCGTGCATACAGAGCCAAGAAATTAGGACAACAATTTCTCTCTCATATTAACTTCCTGTAGTCTGCTGAAAGGTGTTTACAGGGAAAAATGGAAGTGAAACTTTCTCAGAAAACAACTTTCTGCTTTGCTTATCTTCAATTTGTCTCCAAGTTGGTCAAATTATTCTTAAAGTGGGAGAAAAAGAGAAAGAAATCCCAAAGCCCCTGATGTTTCTGAGCTCTGGTACCACGGCGAGGCACTGAGCTCTTTAAACGGAGAAATCTGCAAACTGTTTTCCACCAAAGACTCCACTATGAGCCATGATAGCCCGTCACAAAGCCCCACATCAGCATCCAGCAGAGAGCACCCTCTTGAATTTTTATTATAGTGGGTGAAACACAACTTGGATTTATACCCCTGTTGAGAGGAGGTGGCCCTGTGGAGACTTTTGATGTACTAGTCTAATATAATCGCAATGCATTCTAATATACAATACAGATAGGCAGCAGTAACCGCTGCCATTTCATCCATCCATCTATCTTTATCTCTCTCTCCGTCTCTCCCAAGTCACCACAGAGGTTTCTCCCAGCCTGTGTGGATCCATCTGAGGTTTATCTTTTAGTTTTTTTGCTCCACGTCCTGTAGAGAAGCAAAGACTTTCTCCTGCATTAAGGGGGGGAAATGCAGCAGTGCAGCCCACAGAGCAGAACAGAAAGCACCTCAGTAAAAAGATGGAGATGCAGCAGAGGGACATTGCCTTTCTCCATCTGTTCCTACCATTTCCAGAGAGCCGGTGCCAACAAATGACCGGAAAGTTTAAAGCTGCATGAGGCAAAACTTTCCAGGGATAACCAGCACCCCACACCCGCCTCTGTTCATGCTTTGAAACAGCTGTGAGAAAATGAATCAGGTCACAGCTGCAAGAGAGGAAAGAGAGGAGTGCAACCGTGAAGTTGGAGCTGAGGGCGCTCTCATCAATGAAATACTTCCAGAAAGTGTGAAATCAGGAACAAACCTTAAAACATTGGCTTTTCACATAAGAATTTCTCTGCAATACTGTGACGATAAGGCAAATGACACAAATGATGAAATACAAAACACACTGAGGCATTTCAAATTCCATTTTTACTGCTATGTTCACAACAAAAGCCACCCTGAGCATACCTGGTGTTTAACTTGGAAGCAATCTCCAAACCTGCTGGAAATCATCGTCTATCTCTGTCTGACAGCAGCTTTATATTTCTGGGAAAGGAGGTGAATTTTTCCTTAGTTCTTGTAAAGCTAGCTGTTAGTGATTAACAACTGTCAGGCAAGATTTCCTTTTCCATATGGCATCTATGTCTAATCCTTGGAGTAGCACCGTTCATCTGAGGAGTCTCTGTTCCAAAGCAGATTATAGGTAAAATACTCCGCCTTATTTGTCCACACTTCAGCTTGGTAAGACCAAAAGAGACACAAATTCTAATGTGATTTCTTGCTAATAAAGCTTAGCTTCAAGTTTAAGCAGGGAGGCTGTTCTATATCACAACATCCTTTCACTGATTAAGAGTCTCCTACTCATGTCCCTCTCTGTCTCCCACTGCCTCTGTTTTCCTCTGCTGGTAGATTCCCTTAAAAAAAACTAAGAATATTTTTTAAATTACACTGTTGCCACTTTACACCAATTTTAACCCATTTTCATCAATTTTCCCATCAATTTTAACACACTTTTGCCATTTAACACATTTTTTGTCAGTTTAAACTCTTTTCACCACTTTTTTTCTGCCTGTTTTTGCCACTTTTAAACCAATTCCTGCCACTTAAGATTAATGTTCCCTCTGTTGACCCATAATTGCCACTATTAACCCATTTTTACCACTTTTTTACACCTAATTTTCCCCATCTTACCCACATTTCACTATCAGATATGCCAACTTTTGCAAGTTAAACCAATATCTGTAAATATCTGCCTATTTTCTCTTTCTTGGTTAACACTTTGTTGTCAGTTTATATCAATTTTTCAATTCAATTCAATATTTTCACCAAATTTCCACACATTTTAGCCAATTTAAAGCCATTTCAGCCTCTTTTGAATCCCTTTAACTACTATTTAGGTCAATTTTTTCCACTTTAACCCATTTTTGCTTCTTTTAAAATCCAATTTCACCACTTTTCCACTTTTTTGGCCATTTTAAGCAATTTTAGCAATTTTTAACCCATTTCAATTCTTTTTTTTCCAACAAAAGGGATTCACATTTTTAAGAAGGCTGTTTACTACACAAATGATTTAAAAGATTTTTATTTCTTTTTTTTTTTTTAAAGATTTATTTTTGGCCTTTTTGCCTTTATTTGATAGTATAGGACAGGGGATAGAGTCGGAAACAGGGGAGAGAGCGGGGAGAGACATGCAGGAAATAGTGCCACGGGCCGGATTCGAACCCGGTTCGCCTGTGTATATGGCATGCGCCTTAACCACTCGACTACCGGCGCGCCAGATTTTTATTTCTTTGATAAGAGTGGTAATTTTATCAGGTTAGAAATATGGATCATGATTTTGCTGATGTCAATGGGCCCCCAGTTTGGCTGGGCACCAAAAAGCGCTCCCATTTACCCCCCTTATGTGTGACCATGTCTGCAGATGACTATCTTGAAAGTGCATGGCCGTGTTGATCCACCTTCAGTTACAGTGGGGGTCCTCAGTCTGTGGTACCTTTTTGAAAGGTTGAGAACCCCTGCCTTAGAGGGCATGAAGAAATCACCATGGAAACTATTTGCCAAAGATACACTATATGGACAAAAAGTATTCGACCATCAGACCATTACACCAACAGGGACAATAATGACTTTGTATTCAAATACATGTACTTTAATACAGAGTTGGTCCCCTGTTTGCAGCTCTAACAACCTCCACTCTTCTAGGAAAGCTTTCCACAAGATTTTGGAGTGTTTCTGTGGGAATTTATGCCCATTATGAGGTCAAGCACTGATGTTGGATGAGACAGCCTGGCTCACAATCTCTGTTCCAGTTCATCCCAAAGATGCTTGATGGGGTTGAGGTCAGGGCTCTGTCAAGTTCCTGTCAAGTTCTTCCACATTGAATTCATCAAACCATGTCTTATAGTCCTTGCTTTGTGCACTGGGGCACAGTCATTCATTCCACAGTGCTGGAATAGAAAAGGGCCTTCGACAAACTGTTGTCACAAAGTTGGAAGCATAGCATTGTCCAAAATGTCTCAGTAAGATTGTCCTTCACTGGAGATAAGGGGCCTAGTGCAAACCCTGAAAAACAGCCCCTTACCGCTATCCCTCCAACTGATTGCAAAACAGAAATGCGTGGTTCGTCACTCTACAGAACACGTTTCCACTGCTCCACAGTCCAGTATTGATGTTTCATACCTCTGCATCTGGCACTTTGCTCTGGACTTGGTGATGTGGGGCTTGCATGCAGTCACTCAGCCATGGAAGACCATTCTATAAAGCTCCCTCCACAAATTGTTTGTGCTTACATTAATGCTGCTGGAAGTTCAGAACTCTTCAGCTATGAAATCAGGAGAGCGCTGGCAGCTTTTACTCACCATACACCTTAGCAGTCGTCGACCCTGCTCTGTGATATTACGTGCTCTTGTTGCTGTTGTTCCTAAACACTTCCACTTTCTTATGATAAACAGTATCTTACAGTGATTCATTGCAATGTTAGAAAACAAGGAAGGTTTACTTCTGCCAATAAATGGTATTTCAGTCAGACAGCTAAGGATCTAAATGAATTGAAAGTTTTTTTGCAGCAACAGGAAATGGTTTAAGCCTTGTATCACGACTCTGACCTCATCGCTCCTCACAGACTTATTTCACGTGTAGAAATGTAAGGAGTGATGAGATACAGACTAGAGTGTATGAAACACTGACACACTCTGGTCTGTGGTCATGCACTATAGTCTGGATCAGCTCAGTTATCTGGACAATGGACAAAATCACAAATCATTTCTTACCTTCTCTTCTGTTGACCTTGGCATACACTGGCCCATGGCTACTGGTCAGCTGGGAGGAACTCCTGAACGATGATGTAGGCAGATTGGTCACCAGTGGACTGTCACACACCTCTTTTGCCCAATAAAGCAGAGAAAAAAAATGTTAGCAATGTTAAAGAATAATGAAATATGTTCAATATTTAAAGTAGATTGTCTTATAAGAATTTCAGTGAAGCAGACTGAAGGAAGTTTGGAAGTTTACTTCTGACTGAAAGGTTAAACTTGAAGCTCTCTTGAGTACCCAGGACAGATAATTGTGGGCCAGGGTAGATAATGGGTCGCACAGAGGAACACGGATCAGACGACGTGGTGTCAGAGGGAGAGGAAAGTCAATAGAGACCTTTTCATGCCTCATACGCTTTCATGTTTTAAAATGTCAGGGATAAGAACTCAGGCTCTAAGTTTGGCCTAAATTGACTCTGAATTAGTGACCTCTGAGCAGTCACTACCTGCATAACAATTTCTCTGTAGCATCAGAAAGGATGCTTCCTCAGGTTGTTGACTGATATAATGCATGTTCATGGAACAAATGATACATCCTTATGTTATAACCAGGGGCTTTTTTTAGAATCAGAGCCTCAGGGATGCTCAGCTCCTACAAAGACAGTGTGACACCCACCAAAACATCAGTGTCCCTGAAGTAATTTTTTTCCTACAGGATTAACAACGATAAAACTAAGAAGCATGAGTTTTACAGAACTAATTTTAATAAAATATGCTGTTTGGGCTCATTGAATTCTACATCACCATCATTATCATATAAAAGCCATCACCACTAGGACTTTCACCTATGTTTACCTGCCTGATCACATCCTCTTCTCCTCCTCTGACAAATCTGAAACAGTCATTTAGAAAGTGAAAACACTTTAAAAATAAATAAATAAATACATGAAAACTTTACCTCTAATGAAAGTCCAGTCTTACATTACTGCAGACCTTTGATAAAAAATATTTTAATCCTTATTTTCTGCCGGCTTTATATCTCAAAACATCTCACACAGATCTGTTTTAGATTTTACTCTACTACACCAATCTGATAACATTAGGCTATTTTCTCCCCACATTCAGGCTGAGAGTACAAAATATCAAAACAAGAGAAAAATATTCAAATTCAGATGGGATTGTTCAGCGAGAAAGAGACTGTTCAGAAATTCAGCTTTATCTTTATCCACTGTTTACTGAAGTGAATAACAAATCAAAGTATCAATAGGCCACAATTTAATACAGTAAAATGCAACTCTTCTGTAATGAACCATTCAGCATAACAGAAACTTTTACTCATCATTTGAACATACGCTGTTACAAATATTTTCATTTTATTATGTCTTAAGTTTTTACATTTTTATTGTAGTTTTAGGCTTAGTCTTTTGATTACATGTTTAGCTTTAGTCTAGTTTTAGTCCAAAAAAAGTCCCACATTTTAGTCTTTATTTTTAGTCCAAGCGGTTATTCTCTTGCCAAAATCTGGTACCAAACCATGGAAGAGTGTTCTCTGCACTCTGCCGAACCTGGTGTCCCTGCTTTCTACAGCTGAGAGGCAGAATAGATACAGTTACATTGTATTTAAACAGATTTACCCACAGTGGAGAAATATGATGGATTTTGAATGTCCGACAAAAATTAAATTATGTTTTAGTTCAGTTTTAGTCATCTTGATGAAAACTAAACTTACTTCTGGCAGTTTTAGTCATCAAAGATCTATTCTGGCTTTTCTTAGTCTAGTTTTTGTCATGGAAAAAAAGCTGTCAACAAAAATTTTTAGTCATAGTTTTAGTCGACAAAATTAACACTGCTCTGGGGTGTCCACCAGTAGACAAAACAAAGTCCTATCAAAGTTGGACCTTTCAGAGTTTTTCAGTGTTATAAAGTGTTATAAAGTGATCTCAGGGAATGTTCTCTATTGGACAAAATTGGTAGCGTGCCTTCCAGTGGGCCAAAGTTGATAAGTGTCCGCCAGGATTCTCTCTCAAAGGTTGAAACATGGTAAACCGCCCTTACCTACCCCGACCAAGCTCCTTGAAAACTGTTTATGCCCTCTAATAACTGCTCCAGTAGAGTGGCTGTCCTCTATACTGAAGCTGATAATACCCAGCTCAGGATCAGGTGTGGGGAAGACAGGCTCTCGGATCATTTGCTGCTATTCATTGAGAGGGACATCCCTGCTGACCCATACAAGATCAGTGATACCTTCAAACACATGGTCAAAAGAAGAATTGTACTCTGATTACAGCACCCTGACTACCCCTGCCCTGACGAAGCTGGACAAAGCTCAATCATGTGACCGGAGATGTAAACAGCAGACTACGGCTCCTGCTGTCACAATCCCTTCAAGTCAGTAGGAACCCCACACTGCTGGTCCCATATTTGATCACGGTGCTTGTCTCTAGTTTCATCTCACAGCCACAAAGCTCTTCATTTACACTCCTTTATCATTTGAGCCCACGACTAATCAAGCTGCTACAACTGAGGCCACAAGTGGGATGCCATCAGTACAATCTAATCCTATTCACATTCACACACGGAAAGTGTGTTTGAGTACACAGGCAACCGAGAGGAGAGACAACAATATTAATATTTTGTAGGTTTGTTGGAGACAGCATTATCAACAGAGATGACAGCACTGAGGTTGTGCCTACACCAGAACTTATATACAAATGTAGATGACGTCATGCAACAGAAAAGAAAATGGTCAAACCTTATGATGCATACAAGGTAATGGTTGAAAAAGAAAACCCTGCTCTTTATTTATTAGTTTTTTTTTTTTTTTGAAAACACACACAAGAAAGGAAAACAAATACCTGTTGGTGTTTCGTTCACCTGATCCAACAAGGTAAAAGTTAAAGGTCACTTATTATTTAAAATACACTTTTTCAGGCTTTTCAAACAAAAGTAGGTGCCCCTGGCCTGTCCACAATCCCTTCAAGAATCAGAAAAATCTATTCCCCCACCCCCTCTGTCTCCACCTTTCTGAAAATGTGTGCTGAAACAAGCAGTTCTCAGATTTTCCCCTCATGATGTCATGTGGGGAGTTAGCCTCTCCCTGTCCGGTTGGCCCTCCCCGCTTGAAAGAACGTTCTGCTTCCTCTCCTGATGATCTGGCAAGCCACATCCATTAAGCCACATCCGTTTCCTGAGAGGGGCGTGGTCAGGGGCGGAGTCAGACAGCTCATTAACTTTTAAAGCCACAAACAGAACTTCTTGAAAGAAATTTATTTTTGTTCCTACAATCTAAGGAGCCTTAGAGATGCCGGCTGAACTCACTCAGCTCCTTCATCTGATCAGAGCTTACTCGCCGGGCATCGAACCTCTGACCTTTAGGTTGAGAGGTGACCAGCTCTACCTGCTCAGCCACTGTCACTCTGACCTGCAATTTCCATATAGGACAACTGCTGCGCACACCAAAGCACCGCAGGTTTGGTCCGAACGAAGGCGAGCAACTTCGCCCACTGGAAGTGCGTGTAGAGCGCTGCGCTGCGGCCCTGATCAGCAGGAAGAGATCACCGGAGAACGGTGAGTTCACGCAGGAATAGTATGGCAGCAGCGGACTATTTGACCTTTGGGGCTTAATTTATCCTTTCCAGTGTAAGTCCATGATATTACTGCTTCCACCATTGAGTGAGTACATTAGGAGGTTAAAAGGTTAATGTTTGCTTAAAGGATCTGTGGTTTTATGTAAAATTCTTCGGCTAAATGTCCACAAAAGTTAACTTTTCCTGGTCAATGGTGCTGTTGTAGCTCTGTGACCCACTGACCTTTCTGTGACCCTTTGTTCTCGCTGCAGGATGAGACGTAATGATGATGTACGATCAGCAGTCTGTACATTGTGTTGTTTTTTTTTACAGAACCAGATATTCTATGCTTGTGACTTCCTCTTCTGGAGTTTTCTGATCGACGGGTATTGATGCGGTTTGGCAGTGGCCGGCGCTGAAAAGAGACTTACAGCAAATCTCCAACGATGTGGAGTGAAGTGTCGGTCCAGGTACTGCCGGTCTGGAGCGCCGACTGTGGAAATGCTCTGATAGACTGGAGAGGGAGCGATGTGCTCCGCAGTATGATTTGCCGGCGCATTCGCTGTATGTGGAAATTGGAGGTAAATGTGCACTTCATGAACAGTTTTGTCTGCGTAAATATGCTGACTACACTGTTTCACTGTCTTGCAGTATTATTAGCATATATTTAATTGAAAATCACCAATATTCTTCTGCAGGCTGATTTGTACAAACCTTGACTCTGACTTGAGAATCAAGGCTTCGCTCAGACTTTCACATTTGAATGTTAATAAAAACAGAGATTATGTCTGAATGCATCAGCGTTAAGCCATTTCCACTCTGTTGTTTTGTATTTCTTTGTCTCTGTGACTTTTTTTCTTTCATCCAAACACACAGAGGACACAGAAAATAAACTGAACACTGTTTTTGTCTTTGCTAAGGGCCACTACTCTTCTAGTTTACATGAGAAAATACAGAGTACACAGAGAGGAAGCTAAATTGAACATAATTACTGTCGTTTGGTAGCTGACAAAAGCGCTTATGAAACAGGAGCTGTAACTTAAATCGTCATTTATCCGCGGAGAAGCTGTTCCCTGGAATACCTTCAACTCATATCAAGTGTTCATTGTTTTCATGATTACTGCATAACCGTAATCTAAAATCTCTCTTTTTTTAATGGATGTTGTTTTCCACCACTGAGAAGAAAGCCAGAGCAAATTACTCACAATTCATTCAGAGACGCCCGGTCCTGTCTGCTCACTCTGACAACAAGACTTCAGCTGAGATTACTTTGTCAACATTATTGAACTTCATTTCCAACACAGAGGGATTTTTATTATCTAAGACTGTAAACCACAAGCTGCTGACACATTTGAATAGCCTGTCAGATCCTCCTAAGTCTACATAACCTAAGCCCTCGCCTCTCTGCGCGGAAAGTTTGTCTGGGAATTTCTGTTCAGGCTTAAGTCATGTACTAATCTTTGGCGGGAATACCGAGGAAACTAGTGGCTTTTCATGTGGGAACTCTTGTTTGAGCTGGCATGTTTTGATATCTGCAGTCAAATCTTTTTCCCCCACTCGTAGCATGTTTGTGAGTTGGAATTAAAATATTTCTCATTTGTTGCACTAAATGTTCTAAAAGACCTCGGTTCAAAGTCAGAGGTGGGCAAAGGTAATAAAAAAATCAATGTCTGTTGACACTAACTTTTAGTGCAATTAATGGTCTGATAGGGGTAAAAATCACAACAACTAGTGTTAACATCCCTAAAGAGTTTCTCAGGACTTAGAGCAGGGTTTCTCAAACTTTTCGGACCACAACCCCCAAAATAGAGGTGCAAGAGACCTGGGACCCCCACTGTACCTGAAGGTGGTGGTGGGGGGCTTTCTGGAGCCCAGCCAAACAGGGGGCCCATGGAGGTCAGCAAAATCAACGTCCACTGTAAAGTTAAGCTGTGATAGCCATATTTGTATTTTCTTACAATAACCATTCTTATCAAAGCAACAAATATCTTTTTTTTCCAATTCATCTGTGCCGTAGTATAAAGCCATCTTAAAAATGTAAAGCCATTTTTTTAAAAGAACAGAATTAAAATGGGCAAAAAATGGTTAAAACTGTGAAAGAGGTTGTGAAAGAGGATTTTGAAAGCAGCAGAAATGGGTGAAAGGTGGTAAAATTGGATAAGAGTGGCAAAATGTAGACAAAAAGTGGCATTAAAGTGGCAAGAATGGGTGGAAAAGGTGATGAAATTGGATTTAAAAGTGGAGAAATTTGGTTAAGACTGGCAAAAATTGGTTAACTGAGGCAGAAAAACAGGCAGAAAGTTGCAGACATCGGTGAAACTGGCAAAAATGGGCATTACAAACAGTGAAATGTGGTTGGAATGGGCGAAATGGGCATAGAAAGTCATTAAAACTGGTTAATAGTGGCAATAATGAGTAGTAATAGTGCTCAGTGATTTTTTTTCTCTCTCCCCTTTTGGAGTCACTTCAACAAAAGATTGTAAAACTCAAATTTATTCAAAATTTATGACCAGTAATCCTGTTGTGAGCACCAAGGACAGCTGAGCAGACAGAAACATCAAACGGAGCAATAGCCATTCAGGAAGCAAGCTGACCGAAGGAGGAAGCGAAAATACAGCCATGGCAATGATAGTAAATATGAAGCATAAAGTCAATGGATGTCAGGCTTTAGTCTTACTATTAGGGTTAAAATGGCTTTTAGGCACTTTCTAGTCATTTTCACTCTGGAAAGTTTTAAAGTAATTTAATTTGAAAGGTCCTTTCATTCTAGTCTCTCTAATTTGATTAACCATAGTAATATAAATGTAAAACACATATCTATGCACTATCAATAGTTTAATCACTTTAAATATAGTGAGTAATACTTTCTAAATGTTCAGAGGTGAATTATAGATTTTTATACTTCTAATATTTCCGTCACATTGAATTGCTCTAAATACCTTACCTTCTGTCATTGACTATATTCTCAAAATTAAATGGGCTGAAAAGTAGAACTTGATTTGTTAAGTGTAGAAAACTGATGTTTTCCAGTTGTATGTTAGCAACTGTGCATTAGCAAAGTCATTTCTCTTGTATTTTCCTCAGCCTGTTTCACTTTGACAATGGCATTTTTAACCTCTAATTTTTGCATTAGTAATACTTGAAACTGTGGCGTCATGCTCTAAGAAAAGGCAGCTAGCGACTTGTTTACTTATTTAATCATTTTTTAAATTTGTTCATTTAAGAAAACCTCATCAAGAATCAGAAACCCAACACTGTCCTGGTGCTAAGCTAGCTAGCAATCCTCTGTTTTCGGCAGTTTTATCTATTGCTAGCAGCAAGGAGCTAAAAGCTAATTTTACCGCCATGAGTCCACCTCAGCTCACCTTTTTCAACATATAAGCTGATAGTCACAACTGCTCTGTCACCTGCACTAGCCTCACTAGCTAGCGTTTGGTTCTATAATATTTTTGTCTTGAGGGAGTCTTTTCTGACCTGACCGAGCCGAAATCTCTAGGACTTTGCCCAACAGCCCTAATCTTTCTAACTTGGAGTTTTGCTCAGATTAGCAAAAAAAACGTGGATCTGGGTCGCAGCTTTAGCTTTTGAGTCAAAAGCCCCAAAATGAATATTATTTTCCATTCAAAACAACAACAATGCTTCTAAAATCTTGAACTAATTGCCACTGGCCTTGATGATACAGCTAGTTTTAGCTAGTTTTGATAGCTCACTCATGCTAACTGTCGTGTTATCAACAGAAAACTGCCGTTTGAACCATTTCTGAAACTCAAATGTTTATTTCTTTCAACACATTTCACTCCAAACTCTTTAAGTGATGAAAATGATGTGTTATACTCCACAAGCATTTGGTAGGATCCAATGTTGCTAAGCTGTTTTTTTAATGAATACAATTTTCCATGACAATCTCACAAAGTTTCAAAACTGTGTGAAACTTAAGATTTTTGTTCTTGTAATGGGCTATCTGGATGTATTGATGAACCAAATGTTAATTCTTATCAGCTTGTTTTTCTTTGACTTAAATTGTTTGAAGACAACAACCAGTTCAGAGGTTGATTGATTGTAATACCACTTTAAATTCTGCATGTCTTTATTTCCATTCAGCTAGGCCTTAATCTGGCAGGAGAAAGAAGTAGATAATAGCAGAGCACTGACTGCAAAAATACAGTGAATTAGTGTGGAGAGGCGAAAAGAGTGCTGTAAAAACCTGGGTGGATAATCTGTCATGAGAGCACGGCCTTGGCCAGGGAAAGCTGGATAGAAGAAGCAGAGGTGTTTGAACAGGCGAGGCTGATTTTCCTCGGAGGAGTTATGACATTTAAAAAGTGACAGAAAAAAAAAGCACAAATACTGAAAGCTTAGAGAAAAATGAAGTTGAAAGGCTCCTGAACTGCCAACCACTGACCAGGGCTTTCTCAGACACGGATACATGCACTACAAGGCATTTCAAAAAACAGAGCTACAAAGAAAGCTCAGTATCTTTGTACTGTGTCTTGACACCAAGCCAGACCTACAGCACTGGGAAGTAATTCTGCTGCAACCATCAGCAGTGTATGTAATATTTTGCCTTGTGCTTTTTAAAAGTTACTTAAATTCAACTTTTTAAAAGCTGTTTATAACAGATCTCTGTGTGTGTGAATAGGATAGACTTCTCCAAATGGTTATATAAACATGGTTTTCTAGTTTTTAAAAGATTATTTCTTGGCCTTTATGCCTTTATGAATGGGATATCTATAGAGAGACAGGAAATTTGGGATTGGAGGTGGCATGCACCAAATGGTCACTGAGAACTAGAGCTTTTATGGGCATCTGCTCTACCCACTGAGCCAAACTGGCAACCCCAGATTGCTTCTTTAAACCAATGTACTGTCATAACCCATACAAATCTTCATTAATTATAAAGAAAGGCAGAGAAAAACAGCAGGAACTACTGTTAAAGAGCCTGAACCAGCACATTTTTGACATTATTTTGAAATATCTTTATTTTCTGGTGGTTTTCCAACCCTTGCAGATTTATTCTCTTACTTGTAGACCTTGAAGGAAAAATTCCAGTTGCTCTGTTTGGGTAATAGATGAGCTGTTTGTATTTATTTACTCGGATTAACCACAGTTCCTGAAAAGCTGAGCTCAGTTTCACTAACCACACCCAGGCCTGATTACATCCAGACCTGTTCAATCAAGGAATCCCTTTAATAGACGCAACGGAGTTATTCAGCGGCACAATGATCCCAAACACACAATCAAGTCCACCTCTGATTGGCTTAAAAAAATCATAAAAATTTTTTAAAAATGTTAAAAAGGCTGGACTGAAATCTTATTGAGATGATGTGGCATGAACTTAAACAGGCTGTTTATACTCAAAACATCTCTACTGTGGCTTAATTTAAAAAAATGACTCAGGACCACTTTGTCAAGACTCACACATGGTTCATGGTTATAAATATTTCTTTATTAGCACTTATTAATTAGCACTTATGCTGTCATTTATTTTTGGTGGTGTGTCTGTTCTAGGATCCCCCTGCTCATCCACAAGCCTAAATGAAAAGCAACAACCAGGAATAGCACAGCTTTTCATTTGCAGATAAGGATAGCCTGAGGCAGGGAGAGAAGCAACAAAAGCCCCAGAGAAAAGCAGACATCAGTGACAACAAAATGACACTGATTAAGTCAGAAGCAGAACAAAGGAGGAGCTGGGGTGGAGGAGGGTTGCAAGAGCAGCTTGCAGAGAGAGCAGCAGAGCATAGCCAGGCAATAGCAGTGTGAGAGATTAGCCAATGGTGTGCTAAGAGCAAATCAGGCGAACGTCGCCTGATGAGGGCTACGTGAGATCAGCTGATCTTAGGCCTTGTCCACACGGAGACGAAAACGGTATATTGCTGTTTAGTTTTGGAAAAGTTTTCTGTAAAGACGGGGTTGTTTCAGGAACCACTGAAACGACTGAAAACGCTGTAGTACATATGCCAAGCCTGTAAGTGGTGCTGTAACGCTGCCACGGAAATGCACCAAAGTAGAAGAAGAACATCACAGAAAACTAACACAAACGTTCTTTTAGTTGCCCTTCTGGTTGTTCTCCGCGTTGGATCTAAGAATATATGGTTTATGCATTTCGCAGTGGTGGTAAAGGAGCATCAGATTTTGCTGTAAAAGCCTTAACAAGCTGAGTAGCTTCTGCAGCATGAACACAACCCTGTAGTCAGCCATTATTGTTTTGGCTGGACCCGCGCAGGTGCCTTAAGAGAGCTACGCTCTGTGTGACATAATCGTTTCAAGAAAGATGCGGATGGGCGTCCATACGGAGACGAAACAGTAGTTGTCTACGGATTTATGCACTCTGGGACCCAGTTTCAAAAAAGTATCGTTTACAGTCATCCGAAACGCCGTTTACATGTGGATGAAACACCGATCCAACAAAAAACTTTTGTGTATACTCCTGAATTCGTTTCAGCCCGTTAATTATGGCAGCTCTTGACTTCGTGGCCTTCATCAAAATTCCTCCACAGGAACAAGAAAGGCTCATTACCAGTTATTGCAAATGCTTGTTTGCTTACTTACATCTATGTAGTAGGTTTAGGGGGGGATTGCTTTTTCAGGTAGGTCTGGATGGCTTTTTCTCTTGATAAACAAAATTATCCTTTAAAAATGCATTTTGTATTTATTTTTTTTAGGTTGTTGATCTGAAACATTTATGTGTGACAAATAGGCAAAAAAAAAAAGAAATTACTTCGTTTTTACATTTTGTAAATGTCCTTATTTGTCTTGTTTTCATTTAATATTGTCACATTTTGTTTGATTTTTAGAACTTTTTGCCCAGGTAGCACAATGGGTCTGCTCTGACCAAGCAGTGATGTTCTGCAGGGTCCCAGACAGATAAACTGATGAACTAAACGTATTAATCTTACACAAATGACAAACCCAGGGATGCAGATGTTTGTTTTTCTCTTAAGCTTATGGCAAACAGATGCTTGTGGAAGTGACAAGAAAAGCAGACGAATGTTAATCCTTCTGCAGTGCATCTTCTGGTTTACTTTCATAGTGAAAAACTGACTGCCCAGAGGGATGGCATGAGACAAAAGATGCTGAATGCTGATGAGACCCATCCATCACTTCAGCAAACACAAAAAGCTAAAAGAGTTAAGGGCTGTACAGGTGTCCCAGACAGTCTCAGTCGACGAGAGGATCAGTGATTTTCTCGCTGTCTCTCTCAGAGTAACAACCAGCTCCATGTGAAAAACTGTGAGTGTTCCTCGTCTGCTCGTCTGTCTCTCTACAAACTTTTCACCTTTTAAGAGAGAGTTGCCCGTAGATTGTGGAGGTTTAACTGCTATATTACTCTTTTAGAGTAGAAACAGTGCTGAAAAGTCTTGGGAACAAGAGATAAAAAAAATCAAAGCAATCATAGAGCATTTTCATTTTAGATATTATTGTTTTGTTCCATGCCTGAGAACGACTGCTCCCCCTCTCCCCTGTCTGCTTTCACAATAGTAGCATTATTCCTTTCCAGAAATCACTTGCATAATTGTAAAGTCTAACAGAGCAGTCATTCCCAACCTCGGGATCTGGACCCCCATGCTGATCATGGCACTGGAACGTTGTAGAGAAAAAATAAAATTATCCTGTAAAAATAATTTCACATATTTTTGAGCGGGGCTTGTTTGTCGCATACATCTGTACTGGTGATACATTTAGTCTCATAGGGCTGTTAGGAGACTGTTTTACATTGGCAGTGGCAGGCTGCATGATGGCTCAGCACAGGCTCTCATGGCGGCCAGTGGTGCCACATGCTGCCTGTTTGAAGGATGCCACTGCTGTCAGCTCTGTTTCTCTATATTACCAAAGGAAGACCATAAAGTAAATCTTATTAACATTTCTTGGCTTCATAAATCTCATAAGAATCAATTCAAAAAGGGTAAAGCGTTATGCTACAGTATGTTAGAAGGTTACTTTCAATAAACTATGCATATTAATACTTTACACTTAACAGGAAGTATGCCATACATTGATTTACATGAGTGGTCTCGAGGGTCTCGCATTTAAAAATGACCTCACATTAAAAAGTAGACCTTAATTTCCATCTAAAAACACCTACTCCCAGAGAGACGAGGGAGAAGAGAAATAGAGCTCTCACTGCAATAAATTATCTCCTGTGACCTGTTATTACTAATTATTAAAATTATGCAGCCAATTAAAGCCTCCATGAACTTGTTTGGTGTGTTTTTGTCATGTCTGGGATGATTATTTGGGTTCTGAAGTCTGCTGGGTTTGGGCTTTTCCTAAGCAATGTTGCAGTCTACATAAAAAATGGTTATTAGAGAGCAAAGCAGTTAAGGTCAGGACTTAAAGAAGACAGATACAGATACATAGTTGGTTTGCAAATCCACCAAGTAAAGAAAGTAGAAGAAGCAGGAAAAGTTACAGGAATAGTTGTCCTTTGGTGTTTGAGGTAGCACTTGATGTCACAGTAGGTGGGAATATTACAAGGCAAGATGCTAATTCATAGAAGTGATCTGGGCAGGACTGATATTTATCATGTAAAATTAAAAGAAGATGGGACATTTTATGTTTGAGGTGTTACTGGTCTCTTACAGTGGCACTGCATGAAAACAATGACACTAACATTTAAATGTCCAAAGGGGCAGACCTTCATCATACATGTGAAATTTGAAACAAATAAGATGTTTCGTATGAGAGTAACGGCAACTTCCTGCCAAATGGTGAGATACTGAAACGCTCACCGTTGCCAATGAGGCGTCAATAAATTAAACCTGTAAGTGTTGTGGAAATGTTGCTGTCATGCAATCATATTTTTAAAAACACAGAATAATGTTTACAAGAGTTACCACATGTTAAAGTCATTTGGCGCTATTAAAAAAGTCTTATTTTGAAATTAGTATGAATCTGGTGGACTTCCTGTTGGGGTTTGAGCAAGGGTCCAAGAGGCTTTTTTGTAGGTATACAGATGATCCATAAGCTGACCAAAAATCATAAGGCAAGGTTGAATGGTTTGCAGGGGCTGACTGGTTTAAGTTTTTGTTTGTTTGGAGGAAAGAAATAATCATTTTTAGATTGAGAAATTTTTAACCGGCAGAAGGGGGCGCTGTGACAAAGTAATGATATTGATGTATGTATTCAGGCTCAATGTGTGATCATCCCTGTGTTTGTTGGTGACTGACATAAGCAGTATAGAGTTAAAAGGTATTTTGGTGTACGTACACTGCAAAAATGGTATAAAAAAAAAGTCCAAATTTGGGCCTCAATCACTTCCCAACCCTAAGGTGAAAATTCAAAGTTTGCACAGGTTTTTATCTCCAGCTTGTCTAGAACATAAAAACAAAAGTCTGGAGCCAATCAGATAAAATCCCTTGGATGTGTTTGTTAAAATGTGAAGCCCGTCCATTGCCAAAATGTGAAAATTTCTCCTTTAGTTGTTCATAGTGTGATTCCTGTACATTTTAGAGGATGGGCACAATAGGCTCTTTTGTTCATCTCATCATGATACACATGTGTACCAGTTTTCATGCCTGTAGGTTTTATCCAGTCCCCTGACTGATTTCTGGCCCCCCCATGGGGACCCTGTGTGATGGACTTAAATGGGGAACAATTTTCTGTAAGGTTTGGTGAGTTTTTGATCAAGTTAAGGCCACGAAAGTAGTTATTTATTTGCCGAAATAATAATAAGAATGCCTATATGTAGTTTGAGGATCCTTGCTCTGAGGTTGGTGCCCAGGCCCTGACAAGAAATAGAGAACCCAATCAATTCTTTTTTGTATCGACCCAATTCAAAACCACCTCAAGACACTTTACAAAGATGGCAGGTCTAGACTGTACACTTTGTTATATTGTTTTTTAGTATAGACCAAACATTAATTTACCATGAGCAGCATTAAGCTGGTAAAAACTTTCCTTTAACGGGCAGAGATGTCGAGCTGCCAAAGCTGTGTTGAGTTTTAAAGGGGTAGAGAGAAAAGCGGAGAAAGGGAAGAGAAGGATGCAAAAAGAAAGACGGAGAGGAGAAAGAGAGAGAGAAAGATGAAGGAACAGTGAAGATAAAAATGTAGAAAAAGAAAAGGGTGTGGTGCAGAAAGATGAAAGATGGAGATACAGAAAAGCAGTTGCAGAAAGAGAGAATTAGATTCAAAAATATTCCTGGAAAAATCCCTGAGCGCCACGTGCTTAAGAAAGCATACCTTATATCCTTAAAGGGATACTTCAACATTTTGGCAAATCTGCCCATTGCCATAATCCCTATAGTCTTAGTAATAGGTTTGTTACATTAAGTTACATTAAGTTAGCCTGGTGAATGTGCAGGTCACAGCTTGTCCACGAGAGCGTTTTGGAGTTGTTGGATTGTGTATTTGATGAGTTTGATGAGGCAAAGCCGGAATTACCATAAGACTCTATTGTGTTGGCAGAGCAGCTCCCATCTCAGACCCGCCAATCTAAAAACAGCTTGCACCGACAACTTAATGTAACAAACCTATTACTAAGACTATAGGGAATATGGCAATGGGCGGATTTGACAAAATGTTGAAGTATCCCTTTAAACGATGGCCCTGTCTGTTTAAAAAGAGCAAACTGTCAGATTTTTTCCAACCGGTCACTTTTGACTGACTTCCTGTAAAATTGGCTATTGTGTTGAGTCATTCATAATAATCATTACACTGTGGCTGTGTTATAGTCTGCCTGTTTAAGCTCTTCAGCTTAGACTGTGAATCTTGTGCCCTGTTCAGCTCCACACTGGTGCCCGACAGTCTGACAGCTTAACCGAGCCGCTCCGCTGCCGTGCTGACGGCGAACAATGAGAGAATATTTGTTCCTCATTTCCAGTCCATCATCGGTCTGTGACAGCAGGCAGGCTGCTAATTCTGCTGACACTCACCATCCAAGACCTCCCTGGTTCAAAAATGACATTACATTTATATTATACTTGTAGATAAACTTTCCTCTGCTACATAATTATCGACTTTTCTCTGTGAAATGGTATGAAAACAATGCTGTAATTCCTTCAGCTCTAAAGACATTAATACACGACTCTACAGGAGGCAGAAGTAATCAGCAGAATTAAATGATCAGAAGAAGAAACGGCACAGCAACAAAGCAGCAATTAAAAACATTTATCTGGAGTCTGCAAGGTTTTACCCTCATCGCATTAGCACACATGCTGAGTGCTGAGACAAGCAGTAAGAAAAAAAAGAATGCAAACACAATAGTAATGAGTGGGATGAGTCAAAATGATTCACAATAAAGTATATCAGTCTTATGCAGATTGGGAAGAATTGCTGCAAGTTACATCACTTCTACTAATAGTCCTGGGAGGGGGTGGAAGATGAGTGGAGTATGTGATGAGCATTTCATTAATGGATCATATTTGCATTTTAAAATAGGGAGGAGAAATTGAATGGCAGACGCTTTCATTGTGAGGACATTAAGTCCCTAAAAGAAAAAAGCTCCACAATTTGTCGTGCTTTTCCTTCCAACTTTTTGCCTCAGGCACTTTGTGTTTTCTTTCCCTTTGGGTGTGCAGAAATTTTTTTTGATAATCAGACACAATAAAGCTCTCTTTGCTGAGTAAAATTAAAATGTATTCACACTTTAAACCTCAAACTATTACAAACTTTGTAAGTAAAATGCAATGAACTGAACAAAAGATAATTATTTACCAACTAGACGCATATTCTTATTCATTGTCAGGATGATTTGTCTGTACTTTCCACAGCTGTAACAACTCAATTGAGAATGGAAAAATTCTCATAATGTTTTTAATGATCTGGCCAAATTATGGTTAATTCAAATTTAGGTAAGGCAAAATAAAATTTGTCACTTTCAGGAAAATATTCCTCAAAGTAAAGTTGCAAAGACTTTGAATATCTCACCATCTAGAGCTGTGGGGCCTCAGGATTCATCATTAACTTCTGAATGAAAACTTGCTATTCAAATTTCTGAAATTTTTCGACCAGTTAGAATTATTAAATCACAAAATAGTACAATTTTGACCTCATACAGTAGGAAACATGAAAAATCAAAAAGAAAGAAAAAAAACGGACTAAACAAGCATGTTTCATAAGTTTCATACAATTTTTTGTGCATTTTTCCTGCAGGAATACCTTCAGGACCTACTGTAAAGGGCTCCACAACCCACTTTTTGCCCCCGATACTCCAGTTAAAAACCACTGATTTAGAGTACATAATATCATCAAAAGATTCAGAGAATCTGGAGAAATCTCTGCAGGTCAGTATGTTTGTGATCTGCAGGCCATCATGCACCACAGCATTACAAACAGGAAAGCTCTGTACTGGAAATAACAGCATGGCCTCAGGAATACTCTTGGGAATCATTATCTGTCAACACAATTTGTTGTCCCACCTACTTATGCAAGTTAAAGCTGTATCATGCAAAGAAGAAGCCATATGTGAACACAACCCAGAAATGCTGCAGTCTTCCCCGAGCAAAGCTCATTTCTGATGGAGTGAGGCAAAGTGGAAAACTGTTCTGTGGTCATATGAATCCAAATATGGTCAGCTTACACATCTGGAAAGGCATTATCAACTCTGATAAGTATGTGGAGGTTTTAGAGCAACATATGCTCCCAATCAGACAATGTCTCTGTCAGGGAATATTTCAGTAAGACAATGCTAAACCACATGTGACATCCATCACAACACCATGGCTTCACAGTAGAAGAGTCTGGGTGCTGAACTGGCCTGTCTGCAGTCCAGACCTTTCACCAATAAAAAACATTTGGCAGATCATAAAACAAAAAAATCCAGCAAAGAAGACCCAGGACTGCTGAACAGCTCGACTCCTACATCAGCTATGAATGGGACAACATTCCTCTCCCAAAACTCAAACAACTGGTCTCCTAAACTCTCAGACATTTACAGACTGTTGTTAAAGAAGAAGGGATGCTGCACAATAGTAAACTTGGGCTTGTCCCTACTTTTTTTTAGATGTGTTGTTGCCATTAAATCCCAAATGATCTAGTATTTCTCCTGAAGTGGTCGGATTTGTGAAGAAAAATACGGGTTTCTGAGTTTTTCAAATCATCACATTCTGTTTAAATTTACATTTTACACAGCGCCCTAGTTTTTTGGAATCAGGGCTGTAGGAAAAATGTGTCCCTCTGGTGTTCCTCAGTGGGGGATCTAACTCAGAGGGATGGTTACTAAAAAGCTTTTGTTTCATCAGGGCGACAGACACATAGAAACAGACATGATTCAGTTATTGATGTTTTAATGTTCCGTTCTTTGCCCAGATCTTCCCATTTTTAAACTTCATGTCTCTATAAGTGACTCTGAGTCCATCTCTATTAACAGCAGACAAGAGTCGTAAATACCTGAGCCGCTAGAGTGCTTAAAAGTTCTCTATACAGGTTACTTTGGGGTCTCTGCTTCAGTAGCAGATGCTGTAATTTCAAATTTTTTAATGTTTTCTTAAGCAAACAAACATGGATGTAATTCTCTCTGTTTAAAGTGTTTTATTTTTTCTTCACTCTCCTGGTTTATATTCATGGTGTTGGCTGATTTGTGATAAAGGCCAGAGTTTCCATGAACATTATTCTACCTCAGGAAAACCACTCACTTCGCCAAGGCTTCTTGAAAAGCCCTAAACTCTTAAATTATAGCCCTCTCTAATGAAAAAACTTTTATAAAATTGACATTTCAGGGTTTCTTTCAAACCTTGATGTCATTGTTATGCTTTTGCCTGTGTCTCTTATCAAAATAAGATACCTGGTCATGAACTAAATGTGCTTTCATAACCTGTATGATTGCCTGCACGGTTGCCCAGAGACAAAATACAATCAACAGAAAATGGGGTGATGACCAGAACTACAGAAATAAGCGAATAAAATTGATGGTTTCTGGTTTAGGGTTAGCAGAGGGTCAGTGTCATAAAATAGAAGTTATCCAGAGAGAAAGATGGAGGTCAGAGTAGAATCAGAGTCCTGATTGTTATAATTATTAGTTATTTCAAGAGCCTCTTCCAAGACCTGCTCCCACTGCAGCACTTCAAAACTGAACACAGTATATTTGAAAGGTTCCATTCATTTGGAAAAGGGGCAAGGTCAGCGAAGCAGCAGGTTATGTTAATATGAATCCTATTTACTACTGATGATACATTAAATCTCTATGTAATCAGAAATAACAAAAGGAATAAGGAGGTTTTTCAGACATCTGGTGCTGTACTGTATGTGAGAAAAGCTGAGTTCTTCTACAACAACAAATTCATCAGTATTATTACCCTAACACATTAGGTTTATTTTAATCAATATTAATTACTGGTCTATGTCTTCAGTGTCTTATTTTGACAGCTTCATTTCCATATTTTTACCACAGGACATTTGCTTCAGATGTTCCTACATCTGAAAGCAGCTTTGCAGGACAAGTTTAGCTCCACACATTTTTATTATGTTTTCTGACCATGTTTAAATATCCATGTGTGTTGGATTTACTGCAGACTCAACAATTGTGTATACACTTCAAATCAGCAGGCTAAATCTTGTGTGTTATGTGATTAAATGTGAATCATCAAAATCCATGTGACTAGTACAATTTCAATATTGAGGGTCAATATTTATTCTGGATAAACTAACTAGTGCAGAAACCCTTTAGTAGATCTATTTACATATAAGATCAGTGAAGGGTCTAAACCACTGGTCATCAACTGGTGGCCCAGGGGCCATATCAGGCCCCCAAAAGCTTCCTGTCCGGCCCAAAAAGATCATTAAATTCAGGAAAGGAGAGAAAGAAGATGTTGTGGTTTTAAGGGTATCCTTTTCCTTAAAATGCCTGCAGCTGTTAAATTCATCCCACAAACAATTAACATTTAAATAGTTTTAGAATGACTTAACACTTGAGCTGTTTTTGCAGAAATTTACTGTCAAAATTAGTTGACATTTAAAAAATGGTTAAGGTTGGCATAAGTGTTGCAAAAATTGGCAGAAAAAGTTGTGAAAAGAGGTTAAAATGTATCCAAAAAAAAGGTAGAAGAGGAAAAAAGGGGCCAAAGGTATCAAATATTGGTTACAAATGACAAAAAATAGTGCAAGAAAGTAATGACAGGGTTAAAAAGTGGCAAAAATAGAAGAAAAGTGGCAAAAGTTGATAATAGAGTGGAACAAAGGGGATAAAACATCTTTCAATCTTTCAAAAATTGGGTTAAAGAGGCAAAAAGGGGCAAAAAGTATCAACAATGGGTTAAAATTTGGAAAATTTGGTTTTAAAGTTGAAAAAATTGTTGAAAAATGTAATGAAAAGGGGTTAAAAATAACAAAACTAGAAGAAACTTGGTAAAGATGGATAAAAGAGTGGCACAGAGAGGATAAAACATGCAGGAAAAGTGGTTCAACAGGGGTTAAAATCATGCAAAAATTTAACCTTGCAAAGCAGATGGATACGCCCTTTTCCTTGTTTTTCACTGGTGAATCCATCTTGTTAAGCTCCCATCTGAACCGTTTAGGCCTGGTTAGGAAGTGACAGGACCAATCAGCGACGAGGGGCAGTAGTTTCAGGCGCAGCAGAGTTGTGGTGCAAGAAAGCAGCAGCAAGAGGTCGGTGTGATTGGCTGAAGAGCTTAGCATGGATGCTGCTAAAGCACCAGTTTTATCAGAACTTGACAACATTTCTTCATTAAAAGAAGAACAAAGAACAGCAGTGAGTTGTTTCTTTTCGAAAACGACAAAAGTTGAGTACCGACATGTCTATAGGCGCAAGCGCAGCTCAATAGCGGCTACGTCATGTAGTGTTTTGTTGCTCTTACTGGCCCGTAGAGATGTGACAGACAGAACGTTCATCCAATCACACTCCAAGTTTTTTTCAAAGCCCCTGCCTTTTCTCAAACATTTCATATTGAAGCGTTCCCAGATGGATGTGTTTCACACATCCATCTGACATGTCAGGTTAGCAAAAATTGGGTGAAAGAGCCAAAAAAATATCATAAAAGTGTTAAAACTGTCAAGAATGGGTTAATATTGGTGCTACATGACAACTGGGGAGGGCCCATTCTCTTGGATTTTCAGGGGTCCAGCCAATTCTGTTGTCAGGTCTGTCTCCTTGTGGCCAGCTGTGTTATAGATAAAAGGGATAGATCTCACTGGTAATGACTAAAGATGTCCCGTGGTTTGAAAGAAAATAGAAATAATACTTCAATAATATTTCAATCAGACCAAGATGTTAATTTTATTCTTGTGTATTTGAAAGTCCGGCCCCCAGAGTTTCTGTTGAGACTAAATCTGGCCCTTGTGCAGATGTACTTGATGATCCCTGGTCTAAACTCATGGAAGAAATGGATAGATGGATGGATGGATACACAAATGTTGGATGGATGGAAGAATGGAGGAATGGATGGAAGGATGTATAGTCAGATAGATGGATGAATTTTGGATGGATGGATAGTTAGATGGATGGGAGAGCTCTGAGCTCCTCACCCTATTTAAGTCTGAACCCAGCTTCCTACTTACAGAATTACAAATTAGCTGCTTGTATTTGCAATTTTATTTACTGGGTCACAACCTAAAGCTCATGATCATAGTTGAACCTTGTAACGTAGATTGAAACATTGGATGGCTCCCTCCATGTGAGGAGTGGGTCTCTGTATCAAGTAAGATTAGT
Source organism: Cheilinus undulatus (assembly GCF_018320785.1). Classification (NCBI taxonomy): domain Eukaryota; kingdom Metazoa; phylum Chordata; class Actinopteri; order Labriformes; family Labridae; genus Cheilinus; species Cheilinus undulatus. Next base: position 13,294,786 of record NC_054871.1, on the reverse strand, counting down.
ATCTTGGGGTCTTGTTAATGAGCGGGAGCATTTGGAGCGTGACCTTGACAGATGAATTTGTGCATCAGCAGTAATGCAGGTGTTGTGCCAGAGTGAAGCTGAGCTAAAAGGCAAAACTTTGATTTACCGGTACATTCCAACCATTACCTATGGTTACCTATGGTGACACTATGTTAGTTAATATGCCATTTTTTCAGTTCTACCAGGTTATCTGCTTCTTTCTGTATAAGAAACAATGAGACTGAAACTAAGCATATAAGGTTGGAGCTGTGGCTTGTAAGTATTGAATGCCAGTTAATTTTATTGCAATTATTGCAGGAAAGAAAAGACGAGAGAAACCAGAGGAGAAAGAAATTATGGCCTCTGAAATTGGCTTGGGCAGGGGACGGGGGAAATTTTTCCAACACATTACATATCTTGTAAATGCAGGACCAGTCACAAGGCTTGTGGTCTGGGTTGTCTCGATATGATGTCACATTTTTCAGAAGGTGCACATCAGTCTATGTATGGAGCCTCCTTCACTGGTTAAGGGCAAAAGCATATAGTAAAGATTCAATGCAGAGGTATCAGGCTTAACAGTTTATTTAGCAAGAAACCTGAGCTAGAGGTAGAGGTAGGAGAACTCAAACAGAAACTATCATACATTTTCCTATGGATTTAGTTCTGCTCACAGATTTTGACTATAGTCATAGAAAACTGGCTATACCTGTAAATAAATATATCACTTAGTCTCCTTTGCAGCAGGAGAGCTTTTTGAAGACTCATAGCTGTGTTGAAAAAAACATGATTATCCAAACTCCCCCTCTAAGATTGCGTTACTGAGCAGAAGTTTATGACTGAGCACCCTGGAGCTGCAGCCGTGTGAAGGTGAGGTGAGAAGAGTCAGGAGAAAGAGTCTGACATCACGCACACACACAAGGAAAAAAAAGAAAACCCAGTGATGGGTGAAATGAGAGAAGGAGTTGGGAGTGTCACTGCACGGCTTAAAGATGGAGGGCGACCACAATGAATGTCCGAACAGAGCACTGAACCAAACCCCTCCACTTCATCTTCTTTTTTATTCAGTCTTCATTTCTTTTTCTACCTACTCCTGCTGCTCTGGTTTATCTTTTTCTATTTTCTCCCCCATAATCACCCAGATGATAACAAATACCCTGATTTGCATCCTCTGTCTCTATTATGTAAATGTATATGTATGGCTTTGAAACAGCTTTGTCCACATTGTTAACACCTGTTTCCTTAATAGTGAACATATTACGGGCCATCTGTTCTTTACAACTTCTCTGAAGGATCACAGTGATGCCCTTCAATCAAAGGAGGAGAAAGAGGGTCCACTAATACTAATACTAATACTAATTTTGAATGTTAAGCATCTTTTCACAACCAACCAACGGTAAATATAGTTTGGCTTACAAAAAACAGAATTCTATAAAGAAGTTTAATCAGATAAAAACATGTGAGGTAAATAAGTGAGTGCATAAATATTCTCCCCCTTTTAAGTGACTGACCTAATTCAACAGAGGTCCAGCCAATTAGTGCTAGTAGACTCACAATTAATAAGATGTGGATCACCTGAGTGCACTGAATGTGTCTCAAGTGATCGTAGTATAAAAACACCTGTGTCTGGAAGGTGCAGTCACTGGTTAATCAGTAAGAACACGCCTAAGCATCTCAGAGAAAAGGTTATTTAAAAGTATATATTAGGAGAGGGATACTAAAAAAATCCAAGACACTGAACATCCCCAGAGTTCAGCTAAATCCATCATCAAAAAATGGAAGGAATACGGCACATGTGTATATCTGCCTAGATCAGACTGTCACAAAAACTGAGGCCACCAAGACACCTATGATTTCTGAGTAGGAGTAATAAGCTTCAGCAGCTGAGATGGGAGAGACTCTGTATACAACTGTTGCCCTGGTTCTTCACCAGTCAAAGCTTTATGGAAGGGTGGCAAAGAGAAAGCCACCGTTGAAGAAAACTTAAATCCCAACTAGAGGAGAACAGAGAGAGAGAGAAAACAAACTAACAACAACAACAAAAAAAAACATAGGTAAGACTTATTGAGTGACTGACAGAGATTGAGTGAGTAAGTTGCCTTAAAAGTAAGTGTATATATAAGTATATATATATATTTTTTTTTTTTTTTTTTTTTTTTTTTTCTGTTGGTGTGAAAGTTGTGTGTATAGCTATATAGGTGATAGATAGGTAAGTTAACGACAAAAGAAGGGCAATGGACCTGACAATTGCAAAGGACGTGATTAATTACAAACTCCACGAGACATTTCAAGTCATGGTTGATTATTTCACCAAATGGGCTGAGGCCTACCCACTAAAAAGTAAAACAGGAAGAGGTCACCAGCTGTATCCTTGATTTCTTTAACAAATTTGGTGCACCTAAGAGACTGCTAACAGACCAGGGCTCGGAGTTCCCAAACAAAGTACAGTCATGAAGATCGAGTGGCTTTGAATGTATTGCATCTACCACGGCGACTTTTTCTTTTTACCCAACAATGATTTCTAGGTAAACTTCAAACTATGCGAGCAACTGGGAATAAAAAGAAGCATGTGCGCCCCATACCACCCACAAACAAATGGTCTTGTGGAAAAAATGAATTCGACAATACGAAGGTAAATTTTGGATAATTTGATATGCACTGTCCTGAGATCTGAAAATGTATGTCTATCTGGAAAACACATAGCTCTTCTGTCTAATACTTGATTTTTGCTTGTACATTTTAAGGTCCCTCAACAAAATGGTGGCCGACCACCCAAAGATGTTCGGCATCTGAACGTAAAAACAACTAACAACTAAATACAGCCCTTACTTTTTGATGTTTGGGCGAGAACACTATCCTTCCTAAATACCAACTGAATATGAAGTTAGTTATGACTCATGTATTTTTACAATTAACTAGTTATAATGTTTTTATGTCTGTACCACACACTCTGACTGTGATTCTTTGTTTGTTTTTTTCCCCAGATAACAGAGGACAAGGTACACAATCTCATACAAAATGAAGACATAATAGAAAACCTCAAACTTGAACAACAAATATGCAGATGTACAATACAACCTAAAGAAATGCCAGGAGAAGACCAGGAGGTGGAAACTTGAAAGGGGCCACACTGACAACTTAAGTCGGGGACCTCGTGCTGAGGAAAAACATCCAAAAAGAACAAAGGAAAGGGGGGAAACTTGGGAGGGGCATGCTGGTGCCATTCAAAATTGTCCAGTTAGAGGGGAAAAGTGTGTCCCTCTTGGGTGAAAATGGTAAAATGTTACCTGAAATCAGCATTGATCACTTAATTCATTATGTCCAGCCAGAAGAGAGGATCCCAAGAAAGCTACAAAAACTGGATCCCTCTCCTCTGGCTGCCCTCTCTCCTCTGGCTGGCCCCAATATGGACACCTCCCCCCCGTGGCATCGCCCTCTGCATTGGCCAGTGGAGGAAGAGAACGTTCCAAAGATACAGAAAATTGTGAGTGAAGTTTCACACTTGTTGTATATTGCATTGATAGAAAGGATTTAATTGTTTCTCTCTCTTTTGGCAGTGATCAGAGCGGTATGGTCAGGGCTCCACCAAAAGGTGCTTTGGGCAAAATTGGGGCCTTACAAAATTAGGTCGGACAGTTGAAAAAGTCTTGCCCCGATCAGGAACTCAACAGTGAGGTGCTTTTTTAAATTAAATTCATCTGTTTTTGTAACTCAAGATTTCTGTTAACTTGGAACTGCTGGTCTTTTTTGCACATAGACAGTTGAGGCATTTTTTCACTTGTGGGTAGGAGTACAAATACATTAATTCTAGAGTATGCCTTCTGATAAAGTGATGTGTAGAAATTTAAAGGTATGTTTAATAAAATGTAGCCTGCTTTTTGCCTTTTAGCTAAATCTGGGTGACCATGAGGTGGCAGCTGGAGCCATATGCAACAACAGGCCTGGAGGCTAGCTGTAAGTATGAATTTCAGATGAATATTAATGCAACAAGATGCATTTTGCAAATGAAAGTTAGGCTAAAAATGTACTTGCAATACCATAGATTTTATACTTGAAAGAAGGATCATGCATCTACGTCAATCCATTTGGGGCCAGTCCAGAGGACATAGACCACTGCAGAGAAGTAACAAGGTAAGTGAAGTATCTGCTTTATGAGTTGTGACACATTGGCACGTTGGATCACACTGAGAGGGTGCTAAGAAAATGTGATTATATTCCATAATTAAGTGTCCCATGTAAATTACTTTTGATGCATGCCTTAATGTTATCCTGTTTACATAATAGCCAAACTGAAACTTAAATCTTATATGTTTAGAGCACTCGTACGCAGTGCACCACAATTGCACATCCTATTCAGAGGGATGCAACATCATGTGGCATCTTTGTATGCAAGGTAACAATGTCGATCTCTCTGTTGCCAGTCATGATTGGAAAAGTATCTTCTAATATGTCCCTTTGTTTACTTCACAGTTGGCAGAGTGAATTCTGGGCCACAGCACGATACAGCACGCTGTACACAAGGAGGCAGTGGCAGCAATGTGTCTGAAGATTGCAGTATCTATGCTGAAAAACACAGGTATTTAGTTACAGGTAAAAATACAATCTTTTCGATGTCTTGCGTTAGGCTGCAGCTATGTTTGGTGTTTACAGATGACCTATCCCAGTTCTGTCGGGCCTGTGGTAGTGAAAGTTCTGGGGCTAGTATTGATAATTAAGAAAATAATTTAATCTTTGCCTGGTGCAGGGTTTAAAGTCTGGGATTTGCTGTGGGTGTGTAGCCTTATATCACTGAGTGAACTCTTACAATCCCAACGTTTAAGAACTGATGGTTTAATTGATCGATCTTGTGTTATGTTTCCCCCACAAGAAATTTTTGTAACATAGGTCGCTAAAGGGGAAACTAACAAAAAAAACCTGCATGAACAAAGGAAAATGGATCTTCGGTTTCTAAAAGGTGGCAGGGGATTACTTCTCCACACTGCCACCCACTAAGTCTATAAAAATGATAGAAGAACTGAAAATTTGCCCCCAAAAAAGGTCGTGGGAGTCACTGGAGTAAAGCTAATTGAAATAAAATATTTTGGATTTTCTCCCCCACACACAAGCAAAAAGGCACTCAAATTATTTTTTCCTTAAACTGATGGTGTTGACCCTCACACACTCACAACCCACTGAACTGAGCAGCAACCTGCTCCCTATAGCTCCCTTGCCCTGCTGATTACCAACAGCTCTCAGCTGGGAGCAGCCACCTCAGGTGCACCAAGTTTCCCTAAATGAGCAGGGTGAATTTTCGCTGGGTTTTTGTGGGGAAGATCAAGTACAAATCTAACTATTCATAACACTTGCATGTCTTTTTCACATTCTAGAGACACTGGTGAAACTCAAATAACAGACAGGATAAGAGATAAGATTACCACCTTGCACCTGTCATGGTCTCTTAATATGTGACCTAATACATGTTATGTTTTGTTTGAGGTGCAGCGGCTGACAAGATCCAGGGACCACTAGGGCCCAGTGTGTTTCCTGGGACTATAAAAGGCTGCCTTCCGCCGCAGCCGCAGCCTCGTTCTCTCAGACTCCATCCTCCAGCCGGCCACATAGCAGCCACCACACTTTTCTTTTGTGCGCTCTACACACACTTCAGCACTTTACATTTCACCACAAACATTTTCATCCTGATTCTTGTTCGCACACACACACCGACAGCGCACAGTTTATGAATACTGACAACAGAAATATAATTGCTATTATTGTTTTAAAAAATAAACGCCCCAAAGAAAGGGCTTAAACATTGCTGTTTATGTCCTCCCCTTCTTTTGTTGCTGTCTTATGAGCCAGGCCATAACACACCTGACACACATTGATGTTGTTAAAAATAACTTTTGCATTGCTTTGTTGTTTGTATATACATGGGTAATGTGTGCTTGGAAAAACATGTTAAAAACACAAATTAATTTAAATATCTTGTTTTTCAGATTGAGGGCACAGGCTGCAGGTGGTGGTACCTCACCACTTGTGTCAATAACCCTTCCTCTGTGGAGTTTGCATTGTAACCTTCAATAATGTAGATGTGTAAAGAACACTTTTGCATACTCACAGTCTCAAAGATGCTGCAGCAACCTTCTCAAATGTGTATTTTTCTTTTTCTGCCCCACCAAACACCCAATGTTATTTAGATGTGGGTTTTTTTCAGGCTAAATCTAGTGGGTCCGTCATAGCCTTCATTTAGTCAAAAGACAGTTGTATAAAATTGGGCTATGTTTTGTCCGTCCAATTCGGTCCAGATTTAGCCCAATAGTAGTCAGTTAAAATATGATCATATTACAGTGACTTCTTTAAAGAGACATCTTTTCAATGACCTGATAATGAAGGCTTTTCACCTTTCACTTTTCAATTAAATCTAGATGTTGTTTAAATGTACATAGAGATGTTTTTAAATGTCTTTACAACTACTTTTTTCTGGGTGGGGCACGTTAAATTTGATATATTTATGATGTGTAATGTTTACCTTGTATATTTAGTCCTACCTTCACATAAACACCATACACATTATGTGTGTGAGTTAATATAACCTGCTCTTAGTCCTTCCACAAGCACAGGTTTACACATATAAATAGTATTGTTAGGGTTAAAATTATTGCTAATTTGGTTATTGTATTGGAACTATTGTTTGCACATTTATTCTCTTACTTTGTCTTCCTCCTGTTTAAAATAAAAGTTTCTTATCCATCCTTTAACATTATAATATTTTGTGGAGTGTGCATTTAAGCTACAATCGGACAATAAACTCCATGACCAATCAGTGGGTTGTCTTGTTTAAGTTCTTGATCATTGAACCTCTCCCATTTAAAACACAACACATTCAGGTATATTCATCATTCAGTAGGCTACCTTTACTAGCCTTTATCATGGCCTTGGGACCTTAAAATCATGCTGGATGTAGACATGATGAATCACAAGTACACCAAAGTATCCCACAGTTTTAATTTGTAGACTGTATGTAGCATATATAAACATACAACAGACCTGGTACAAATGATGAGAACAAAGCCAACGTTTTAATAGTTTACTGAAGTTAGCATTGCTTAAGGCGGGTTGGCACAGCTATGCCGTCCCTTCTCATGACTATCATCACCATATAGGTATTCCCATAGGCTACTATTGCTTTCCCATCTTGTACACGACAAATGAAGTGATGACATATCCATCAAACGTGAATAGGCTACACAGTGGCTGATATTACGTGATGGTATACATACAATGGTTGAAGATGAGCGAGTATGCTCGCGACTGCATCACAATTGACAGAGAGAACAAATGAAAGTAAAAGCTTTCACTAAAGCAGCATTTTCTCCAAGACAGCAAAACTGGGTGGAAATAATGGACTTACTAGAACATTCGTTTTCAAACACGACGTTCTGTTGTTTGAGTTATTTTGCACAGGCATTTGTCCAGCCACCTAAACATTTCTTTAATGGCAATTTTCACTTAACTTACACTTGGACTCCGTTAACTCTCTTCTTCAAGCGGCGACGTCCGAAAAAGACACAAATATTTCCGTAAAATCATTAAACACGCAAAAAGACTGTGTATTTCACATCATTTTATTTGTAAACAAAGGTCCTCTGAGGCCGCGCTACTTCAACATCTGTCTCACGCTCAACGGTTAATTCAACACCAGTTAATCTGTGACACTGGCCCTTGATGGCTTGTAAAGGTAGAGGGTAAAATGAAAGCAGAAGTGTCAGCACTCAAAATGTCCTTTCTGGTAGTTTATTCAAGGCAGAGTGCTGACACTTCTCCTTTCTTAGTAAGTCTTTTTTCTCGGGCACCTTAAAAAAGTTTTTTTGTTTGGAGGGTGTTCCTTCTAGTGCTTTTTCTGTAAAATGAAAGCAGAAAAATGTAAGAAAATCCTGGAGGACAATCATATTAAGTCTGCATGAGAACTATGGCTTGAGCGAAGGTATATTTTCCAGAAAGACAATGACCCAAAGTATACGGTGAAAGCTACACAGAAATGGTTCAAAGATGACAAGGTGAATGTTCTGGAGTGGCTGAGTCAAAGCCCAGACCTCAATCCAAAAGGAGAATTTATGCCTCCAAAAAGGGTGTCTACACACAACCTGACAGAGGGAGTTTTGCAAAGAAGAATGGAGTAAGATCGCAGCGTCCAGATCTATATACACAGACTCAGAGCTGTGATAAGAACATAAAGTACTTCTACTAAATACTGACTTGAAGGCACTGAATATTTATACAGTCACTTATTACCTCCGCCAAGGAGGTTATGTGATCGGGTGGGGTTGTTCGTTTGTTTGTTCGTTTGTTAGCAACATAACTCAAAAAGTCATGGACGGATTTTCAGGAAATTTTCAGGAAATGTCAGAAATGGCATAAGGAAGAGCTGATTAGATTAGATCACCGTCTCGATCCAGGAAGTTTTTAAAGGATTCTGTACTATTGGGAGATAGGGCTGCGCTGTTACCACTTTACACCAGGAGATGGCGGACATGAGTAACTTATCCAAAGTTTTGGAGTTTATAGAGTTTGAAAGATGCAAGCCCAGTCGAGGAGACGAGTGGGAGCATAACAGAGAGCGAATTGTAAGAAAGACAGCGGATTGTAGCGACAATACTCACAATGCTGGGAGGAATAGAGGAATATTCACCCTCTGCCATGACTTTCACGCTTAGCAAAGCCAATGCTTTGCCTCACCGTGTCTCCACCCCACCGGGGAGGGAGTAATTGGCGAATTAGATTTTGGGAGTGATCCAGATCACCGTCTGGATCCAGGAATGTTTTTAAAGGATTCTTCACTATTGGAAGATGGGGCTAATGGCAGAGGTCTGTGCTCTCTGAGTGCTTTTCTAGTTTTATATTGCATATTTTTATTTAATTGGCATCACTTTGTAGAAATCTGATTGCACTTTGATATTAAAGAGGGTTGTATTGTCAAAAAAGCTAAATTTATCAAATAAATTAATGATAAATCATCCAAGGGGATGAATATTTATAGTTTTCAGATTAATAATACAGCAGTTGTCTAAGGATAAACTACAGAACATACACAATCCGTTGAGTATTGATGTGCAAGTTTATCACATAGCTCTTCTTCCTCCATTGAATTGATTAGCATTTTAAAGATTTTTTTTCGAAATTTTCATACTATTTGATTTTGAAAGAATGTATTAAACAGGCAGAACTGAAAGCAATCATGCAGTGCATGAGAATTTACCATGACCACACATGTAGGAGCAGCCTATGTAACTGTCAAGCAGCCAGCACACTGTCAGCTTAAACAGCATCCTAACAGCCCTCTATAAGAGACCTGTGACACAAATTAATTCCCTAGTAAAGATGATTTAATGTTAAGGCCAACCCCAGTCATCAGACTGTGCTTTTTATTTTGTATTTCATTTTATTTTTGCCCACAAACATCTGGCAGCCCCCAGAAAGTATCTCACTACCCCCAACCCAGTTGTTGAGAATCACACAATCTTGGCCATATGATGACTAGCCACATGCATAAGCATCATAGGTGTAATCCTATACCAATCAAAGTAAAACACCTGATGTTATGGTAAAGTCTGCTAAATCAGGGTGTTAACTTCTTAGAATTACAGCAGGTCCAATCTGTCAAAAATGCCTGTTCAGGAACACCTAAATTAAATTGAGCGCTGTGTTTGAACCATTTGGAGTACAAGCACAAACAAGGTGTCTTTAGAAAGGTAACACTCTGAAATTTCTCCTTGAACTTCCAGAGTCACTGTGGATGCTACTACTACTGAGTAATACAGCAAAACATTTTTCCTTACTGAATTCGTAATGTGAAACAGAGGTCTCTACATGACTGTAGCAGAGATGTATAAGCTGGAAAACTCAGCTGGACCAAACTATGAAGCCTTGGGCAGTTCAGGCTCAAAGTTGATAAGAATAGAAGAGAAAATGAGGATTTTTCAGCAGGCGTTTTAAAACTGAAGACTTAAAACAGGTCAGGGTTGGCAGACATTTTTCCATATATCATTGCTAATTGCCTGAAAGATTATTACAGCAAATAAAGTGAACTATTGAGAACAAAAAGTGAAAAACTAAAAGTATACAAAACCAGTCCATGGATCTTTGTGGATGTATTCCTGTTTTTGGACCGAAAAAATGACCAGATTTAGATTGTGGGGACTCTTTCTGATGCAGTAGAACTGTTTTTGATTTAATATTATGATCAGGGGAGTACAGGGGAGCTTCTTGTGGTGAGCTATGCCAAATTTATTGTTTATTTGTTTGTTTGCAGCCCAGCGATTGCATTTAGAGTTTAAGAGTATCTGCAAAAGTTTCTTTATTGTAAAGGAAAACCGACTTTCTGGGCGCTTTCAGTGACATTGGTGTGAGAAATCTGTGTGTGATAATCTAACCCTAGTATGAGCAGATAAATCTGGAGTTTTGGTCGTGTTATTGACGTTTCAGTCACACAGCGAATGCTGACGTTAGACCACCACTGTTAAAGATTTTAATGTATTCAGTCCAAGTAGAGGGAGGAAACAAACGTGTCCCAACTGTCTAATTTACCTGGGGATGATAATTTATCATCACGGGGAGGATATCAGAAGCCGAAAGGGGGAAAACCCCACAACCCCTCTCAGCAATACACACCCTGGGCATTCTTAGGAACAGTGATTTTGTAAATAAATGAACAGTTAAAAATAAAGCTCAGCCCACTGGTGGTCCCTTGTTTTTTTTTTGTTTTTTTTTTAGATATTTTAAATGCTTCTGGAAGCTGCCGTTCTGATGTTGTATTTCATTCGTGTTTTTAACTGCTTGCTTGTGATGCTCCACAGTCATTCTAAAAGGACACCGCTGTTACGTCATACTATTGTGCCCCCAATGGATACTACCAAATCCAGTAAGAAGGCACTGCTCATCTACATCCACCTCTGTTGTTTACTTGTTATTTTGAATTGACGAACAAAAACTGCACTCCATAAAACCAAAAAGTAAACATCCATTTCATGGATGACTTTCACATAGCTGTTAAAGCTGATAAAAGTGGACGGAAATGCTCCCAGTGATCCCAAATGGGTTTGCAAGTTGGCGGCAAAGTTTTGGTGTCCTATGGTTTAACTGAATCCTTTAATTGAAAACTTTAATTTGACCTGTAGCACTGACTATGAGTCCACAAGGCGTCTGATGAGTAACATAATAAGAAAGCATACTGATGTACCAAGGTAAAAGTGAGAGTAATCATTTGAAGTCAACAAATTTTTTGTCCTGCTGACCTCAGACTGCTGAGATTTGTTACAGCAATATTTCTTTGAGAATAAAGCAGAGTGACTGTGTCAGAGACAAAATGTTTTTATAAATCCTTTTTTGGTTCATATTCTTCCTGACCTTTCAGTATTTTAGAATCAATCTAACAGTAATGTCAATTTCACAGCTATTGAGAAACCTAAACTCATATTGTGTCTTTATCAGTTAGTTGATTTCAGATGAAATGGGTTCTTTTTGAACTTGGATTTATTTCTACCAACATGAAGAAAAATAAAAACTTAGAAAAGTGGAAAAGGTAAAACTGGCAACAAAAAGTAAAAAGGCAGCTGAACAAAATCCCAAACTATTAAAGCTAACAAAACACCACATAAACAGATCTGGTTGTGACATTATGTTCCAGCAGTTTTATCATGTTTGATATAACTACTCACTTTTTAGTAGTCTTTATCTTTTGTATGCATTCTATAAGCTCTATAAGTACTGTTAGCTCAGCCGTTTCAAGGCCGGGTCAGACCATACAAATTCTGCATATCGCAGCTCATTGTCAAACGCCCGGCCTGAATGTGAGCATCTGAAACAACAAACGCTTTTGTTGTGTGACATAACCAACACACACATCCAAGACTTCCCTCGACCACCATTCAACAAGACTAGCACACCAGAATTTTTCTTGCATCATCGTCTATTTTGGACGCCCTGACCTGACGTCAATGATGTGAATCCTGACACCAATGGGAGAGCAGTTGCTTCTGGTCTTTCAAACATAGTTTACCAGAGTGACATTATACTAGGCTAACCTCACACGCTAACCTCCCATAGACAGTGTTTGGGAAAGGGCAGAGGCTTTGAAAAAAAAAAACTTGGAGGGTGATTGGATGTACGTTCTGTGTGTCACATCTTTACAGGCCAATCAGAGCAACAAAACACGTGACGTGCGTAACACAAACTATGGTGACTATAGACGTGTCAGTACATGACTTTTGTCGTTTCTGAAAAGAAAACAACTCACTGCTGTTCTTTGCCTTTCTTTTAACAAAGAAATATCGTCAAGTTATGATAAAAATGGCGCTTTAGCAGCATCCACGCTAATCTCTTCAGCCGTAACTGCACTGGCCTCTTGTTGCTGCTTGCTTACATCACGACTCTGCCGTGCCCAAATGTACTGCCTCTCACTCCTGATTGGTCCTGTCACTTTCTTACAGGGCCCAGTCTGTCCAGATGGAAGCTTTGCAAGATGGATTTGCCAGTGAGAAACACAGGAACGGGCAAATCCACCTGCTTTGCAAGGTTAATACAAGCCCCCTTCCACAGTGTACCTGTATGTATTTGCAAGGTCAACTGGGCTAATTTTCTTGGCGTCATCACATAAACCTGGAGTTCTATTTGAAGGAGAGCCAGTCCACATTCTCCTCCTGATATGTCGGGACAAGACCACAACTGTTTCTTGTTTTTTTCTTTTTTATTCTCTTGAGGGCAAAACACCACTAGAATCACACAGAGTGCTTCTGCTGTAGCTATGATTCACCCTCTATGACCTTTGCCCACAATGACCTGTGAACTCCGTGGTGAAGTCAGCATACGATGAGCGGTCAGGATCCCACTTGTATTGTGGCCAAGCTGTCGGCCAAGAAGTGTCAAGGTTTTAGTTGCACAGTCTGACGTGGTGCTCTCGTTAATAACTGTAGTCTGAGCTGGCCATAGGTCTGTCTTGACACTGTCTACCACTTCAACTGTTTCCCCCTAAAATTTAATCCTGTGCTGTTATCTCTTCAACCTTAAATCCTAGCTTTTATGTAGCATGGTCAGAAAGAAACAAAATCTTCACTAAAACCCCACTGTTCCCTACTGCTTTTAAGGTACTTGCAAATTTCATGTCTGTGCTACTGTCATATAATACTCTGTAAATCAAAACATTTAAATATTATATTCTTGACTCAACAATCACTGCCACTTTTCTTATTTCAAATTTTTTCACATGAAACTTAAGACAGTACAGTATAAGTTATTATTTTAATGTCAATTCAGGAACAGGACCACGGCCCTCTCTTACAAATTCCATCCTCTGTGTATGTCTTTTTTTCAAGTACCTTGACCCAACTTTCATCCCAGCCTACCTGGGCCTTTAAAACATATTCTAAATAAACTGTGTGGTCTTGTTATCAAGCCTGCAAAAGAAGTTTGGCTGGGCCCCTAACAAACAGAGAACGGGCCCTTCCCAGTTGTGATTTATTGATATTATCATTGTATTTGTGTTGGATCAGCGGCATTGGTAGTGTGACACCCACAAATGTGTTGTCATAATTGTAGAATTTATGTTAATTTATGTGTAATGGTCAAATTTTAGCTCATTTTTGTGATTCATATGACTTAGATGTAGTTACCAGTTTGCACCACTGGAGGGAGTGCCCCCAAAAATGAGCGCTAGTTGTCGGAGAAATGCCCGTTTTCTGACGAGTAATGTCTCATGCCCTCGTTTTTCCTGCCTTAAACAGGTAAGTACGGTGGTTAATGATTCCAAAAACATTTCTAATGGGCTTCTAAAACTTTTCTGACTTTGTACTGACAAAGTTTAATGTCAAAGGATGTGTTTTGTCCATGGTAACTTAGAGGCTGAGGGTCAATTTTTTGTTTTACTTTAGCTCCTGAATATAATTATTTTGCTGTAGTGTTAAGATGTCCGAACAGTTAATATAGAATATTGTGTTATCGTAGCAATTAGTGCGTTTCAGAGAAATAAGCCAAGCTAATTTAGCGAACAAGTTGCAGTTATATTTTGAGAATCAAGAAGGGCCCAAATGTAACCTTATTGTAAATGTTTTGTTGTTAACATTTTGTTTATGAGTTAAGGTAAGCACAGAAAGAACCAGGCCAACAACAGTGTGAATATACTGTTTTGACACCGTTTTAGCTGATGAGCAGCGGTTAAAGGTTGTAATTCAAGTTACAAAGACCAAATCTTGTGCTCAAATTTTACAGTACTGAAGACGTATTCATAGAAGACTCTTATGTTGTATTTTTGAAGGCAAGAGACACATGTTGATGCCAAAAATACATTGTTGAAGAGACTGTGACCAGAGAATGGCATTTTATTTGACATAATATTTTGTTTTATTAAGAAACGGAGAATTGCCTGCTTGACATGACTTATATTTTATGTCCTTGTTTTTCCTGTCTTTAAATAGGACACACACATCAACATTATATATGTTTCACGCTATCATTTGGTTCTGATGCTGAAGTTATTTATTTCTGCCACTTTTAACCTTTTTAACCACTTTTTCTGCCAATTTTTGGCCACTTTTATTTGCTATTTTTCATCAGTTTTGCACACTTTTTCACCATTTTTTGCAACATTTTATTAACCCCTTTTCATCATTTTTTCCCATTTTAAACCAATTTTATTTCTATTTTAAGAAAAGCATTTACATTATGAAGAAGACTAAAAAGTATTGCACAAATTAAAAAGAAAAATGAGACATGTAGTCTTCCATCTCTTTAACACAGGATTTAAAGACCCTGTAAAGTCAAAAATGGTTCTGTATTTAGGTTTGTTGCTGGTCACTGTTATGAAATCATATTTCAGTCGACTAAAATGTCTCCAAATTTATGAAATCAAGCTTCAAAATCATGAAAAATGAGGCAGGAAAATCTGGTGTGGGCATGTCTGTTGAATAAGCTGAAGCCACGCCCACTCAGGAAAAATACGATCCTCTCAGATTTAAAAAAAATGTTATAATCTGAATGTTGACCTCATGATCAGAGTGCAGCTTCCTGGCTCTGTGCCAGAAAGCGAAAAAGTCTGAGTCTGTTTTCTGGCTCAAATCTCTGTTATAATGCTTTAAATGATCCATAGACCACTGTGGCTGATAGATTTGGCAGATTTACCACACAATGAACAAAAAACAGCATTTAACTGACTGTTTTCTTACAATAAAGGCAGTGACATCAGCTAACAACAGACTGTAGGGTGATGAACTGCTCTGTGATTTTACATTGTAGTGTTGGGGGGGGGGGGGGTATCCCTACTGTGGACTCATGGCATCATGAGCCCACATTCTGGCCCCGCCCACATGAAACCAAGCCTGGAAAGAGGTGAAAAACTTTCTAACAGTCCAAATCCAGAATTCAGTCACATGTAGATCTCAGTGTTTTCACATGTTTACAGCAACCATATTCCAACATTTCTAGTGTGTTAAGACAAAAACTTTGGATTTCACTTTACAGGGTCTTTAATTACTGTCATTCAGTTATCAACAAAACTGAAGGAGAGATGTTCTCATTTTATTGTATTACTGAACCTTAAAGTGAATAAAAATCAATGATGAAAGCTTTTTCCAAAGTCAGATGTAAGTTTAGATTTAATATCTGTGTTATATTATTTAGAATAGGCATCAAAATGACACTTTAACTTATCCCCACAAAAGTCCATTTTCACCTGGGGGACCAATTAAGTTAATGATTTTAGTTGTAACACTTCAAGTGAAAGAGCAGACTAGCTATTTCTATGACTAATACCTCCAACTGTGAGTGCAAGTGTGAAAACTGCTACAGTCAAGTTTTTATGGATTGGGGATCAGCTGTCACTGAATTTTTGAGTCGATAAAGCTCTGACAGATTGACACAAAGAAGTGATGAGTCCATATTTGTAAGCTGATGCCCACAGTTTCCACTTTCCTGCAGCAGTGAAGAGTGACAGTGAGTAGTGACCTCAGCACAATGTGGCTGATTCTTGGACCGATAACAACTCATCTGATATAATGACAGGGCCGTGTGATGAATGAGTCTGTTTTTAGGGAGGCAGACACTCACTGGGGAGCTGGCCTTCGCCAAACACAAAATCCCACAGGTCACAAAGGCAGATGGATGGACTGCAGTTCTCTGTCACTTTTATCGCTAAACTACTCGTCCCTGGATTAATAAATCTGGAGTCATGAGTGGCAGCTTCAGGCACACACAGCCAACCTCTGCTGCTGTAACCTTGACTTAATCAGAGCCTCTTTATGACTGCTCTTCTGCTGAGCACATTTTCATAAACGACAGTAAAGAAAAAGAGAAAGAGCCATTTATCCTCCACTTGTTTGCTCTTTCCTCATGGTGGTTTAAGACTCTGGCGCCTCGTGGAGCATAAAGGGCGGCGAGGTTTGCAGAGAAAATGTCTCACACATTCACACCAAATTGATTTTATTCAGAGGTTTATGTTCTCTTGGTGCAAACCAGCAGCTCATTGAAAAGTAATAAATTGTGATGAGACTTGGCTGTTCGCATATGAAGCTGGGGAGCTATAGGCCCAAATTTAAATCAACTCCTCTCCCACTATATTTTCCACCAACTAATTTTCTGTCTGGCTGTGGACTGAAGGAGATGAATTTTCAGCAGACTGAGGGAATAACAGCACCTTAATGTTCCCGCTCAGCCTCAGCTAGTTAAATAATCAAACACATCCACCCATACACAGTCTCAGCCAGCGCAGAGATGAAAACACTCCTGAAGTTACCCCTGCTGCTTCTACTGGTGCAATAATCAAAAAACAAGACAAAATTCTGTTTCCTATTTGGAGAAATATGCGGAAAACAAACTTGTAACCTTTGTGGAGTGGCAGCAAGAGTGGCGAAGGTGGAAGAAAGTAAGGAGTGGACGGCGATGGGCACAGCAAGGTAAAGATTAAAGGAGGGAGACAGTGATAAACCTTTTTTTTCTGAGTTTCTGCCTAATAGATAATGACATAATAGCGTTAAAGCAGCATTATATAAGAATTAGGTTTGGTGCTTTTCAACATTAAATCCTAATGAGCACAGTCGCCCTCTGTTGGACATTAAAAATGATGCAGTTTAAGGATTCAATGCCACTTTTAACAACAAGAGGTTAATTAAACCCGCAACAGTTGGTAACTTAGCCATGCAGCCTCCATTCGCAAACATTTGTGATTCTAAATGGGTTGTTCTGAAACATTACAGTTATTCCATTTCCGGTGTCCGGTGAAGTAAGCCGTGTAATGACAAGTACGCCCACCTGGGGGCTCCATTGGCAGGGAGGTAGATTGACACAACCCAGGTCATGCTCTGGATGTCTTTGTACATTTCGAAGGGCATGGGAAAATAATCTGATGAAAACAAAACAAAAACCACAGCTTTAGGGCGGAGTTACGGGTAGACGTGGTGCCTAAACATGGTTAGGGCAGGTAGGAGGGTTGCCACACCCCCCTGGTTGTCGTGTGTATGTTCTAAGCACCTGAAAACTGTTGGTGGCTGCTGGGTGTATTACCAGGGGTGCAAAGGCCCGGACAAAAGAAATGCTGTTAGGCTCGACCTTGGCTGCTGAGCGACACACGTACATGTCAAATGTGTCAACACTGACTCTGGCCGCCCTCCCTCCTCTCTTCAGCCCGGGGTTGTGGAACATCAGGACCTGTGAAGAACCGTTAGCGCTCTACATGCTTAAAACATCTGCACAGTACTGTAGGTCACTGTAAGAAAACTACAAGCAAAATGACTGCCAAGTCTGGTCAATGTGTTGTGCTTCTGTCCATTTTCCACAAAAAATAAAAAAAAAACATAACCAAATGAACTTAAAAATTGCATGTGCATATTTATAACTACAAATTGGTATATTATGGTGGTTCCTACTCCTATCCACTTCCTACTTACTTTCCTTCCCACCAAGTACCAGTCACATGATCAAATAGTGGAATGACCCCCATCCTGCGGGAATCCCATGGCAATCCTGTGGTCTGTTAGAATACTGAAAAAGACAACTCCTACTGTGGGGCAGTTTAAACTTGTTCTATGGCGTGACTAATAGCGCTTCTCTATTAGGCAGTAAGATGGGTTTGGTGGATGTTGGGAGATGATTGTGCACTTATTTTAACATACTTCACATAAATATATACACATTATATCACATTTACACCGTTTCTGTTCGGTGAAATGCAGCCAAATTCTTCACACTGTACCTTTAACTGGCCTGTACAGAGCCCTGACCTTGACCCCATCGAGCACCTTTGGAAAGAACTGGAACAGAGATTGCACGCCAGGCCTTCTCGTCCAACATCAGTGCCTGACCTCATTAATGCTCTACAGAACGAATGGGAACAAATTCCAACAGAAATTTTCCAAATTTTGTGGGAAGCCTTCCAAGAAGAGTGGAGGCTGTTAGAGCTGCAAAAGGGGAACCAGCTCCATTTTGAAGCATATGTATTTGAATACAATGTCATTATAGTCCCTGCTGGTAGAATAGTTAGGCGTGTGAATACTTTTGTCCAAATAATGTAGTATGAATTATTTTTTCAAATACTTGAAAGTAGTGATAATGCCCACATTTAACCTTATGCAGCCACACACATTAGAAACTGACACAATTGTTATTTTTCACAAGTAAATGCATCAAATTTGACAGTTGTGACACTGCTGGTAGAGATTTCATCAAATAAAATACCTCAAAACTTTTAAAAGGGCAATGCAACTTTTGGAAGAATGCTGCTGTGATATCAGTCAATTTAGGTCACAGAAGACTCCCAATAGTCCATGAAATCCACGAGGGACTGCCTTAAGTACAAATAGGAATGTGTTAAAGTCTTAAACCTAATGTTTGATCAGAGAGGTCAGAGCAGGGTTTGAGCTACTGTGGGGTTAGGATACTTTAGTGAGGATCTTGAGGACAAGAAGATTGCTCTAAGAAGTAGAAGACAAGCAGAGAGAAAAGCTAGATAGGTTGGATACTATGATGCTTTTTAAGATGAAGGCACACATTTTCAGTTTTTCCTAGAAGGCAGTCATCACGTTGCACTTCTTTGTAGTCGTTAAAGTGGTAAAAATAGTTGTGAGAAATGAAAGAGCTCCTGAGAGAAGATTTCACTCTCTCTGCTGGATATATCTAGCCAATTCCGCCTGAAGTGTATGTAAATGTTTGATTTTCAGTTTCTAAAATGGCTGAAGGACAGTCAGACATCTGGTCTTAGAAGCTGCTCAGAAATGAACTTCTGCTCCACCACTATGGCAGCTTGTAAACCTGCACAAGTGAGTAAGAGTGAGCATTAGGGGCATGGGTTTATTAACGGACGAACAGAGAAAGAGAGACGATAGCTGAAGATGATGAATGTGATGATGGCAGAAAGCTCCTGTCATCCATGTCAGAATAACAGGATGAATGATGGGAGATTTCTCTACTGAGCTGAAACCTTTTCATTGCTTGGGAAGCATAATGTGGACAGAAGACAGGTCATTAACAAGATGATGTACGGCTCGCTGTAGAGAAAATATATGAAGCACAGCTCAGTCATACAGAGACGGGCGGATTATGTGATTTGTCTTTTGGTCTTGAGCTCCATCAAACTGTTTGGTCTGAGACTACAGTGGGCTTAATAAGGCTGCCAAAATGGTCCGTACTTTGATACTTGCACATAAGCTATCGGAGAACGATAGTATCAGCAAATGCAGAGGCTTTAAAAAAAATCTCAAGCAAACTCCTTAACTGGCTGTGTCAGAAACTACACATTACAACATAGTGCTGAGTGTGAGAGCACTAAATGAGGCTGTTCACTGAGTGTGATGAGGTTTTTGGTGAGCTGGGAAATGATCTGTCAATTTTTCAAAATATAAGTGAAATGTAAGCGTAAATCAGTCTGGGTTCAGAATGCTGAACATCCATTCATAACCCAGGAAGTACAGGAAGTCATTTGCACTATGTGCTGAAGTCAGATCTTACAACATGGCGTCCTGCCATCAATCCTCCCAAGGCTGGCATGTAAGGTCCAATACAGCTCTAGTGTGGTTTTCAAAGAAATAACGGCTAGATTATTTCTGTGGCGGGACTACTTTTGTTTTCAAACAACAATGGTGTTCTGAAACTGTTTCTGTGCCAGTCTTTTGTTAGAGTAAATGTTGCTTGTCTACTTGGCAACTCTGCATAACTTTCCTTTCAATTATACTCTGCAAAAAATGTAAAAACATCAGATAATGAGCAATGTTAACTCATGCAATCCCACCTTGTTCTCTGTCTCCCTCGCTGACATTTTTCTTTTCATATACAGTCATGTATATAAGTTTCAGGCATGGATTCATCACTGGGCCTGATGTACTACAGCCCCGGACTGGAGAGAGGGGGGAGGGTGGCCAGAGTCAAGCACGACATATGTTGACACCCACATGTGTTGCTAAAGCCAAGGTCAAGCTTGACGGCATCTCTTTTGTCTTGGCCGTTTCACCTGTGGTAATACGCCCTGAGACTGCCGGCGGTTTCCAGGCCCTTGGGACATCCACAGTACGAACCAGGGACTCATGGCAACCCTACTTCCTGCCTAGATGTTACCTGAGACTGTGCTTACTCGCCATTGTATTGTTTTCAACAGATTCTTTTCCTATGCCCTGGTAATATGCAAGGACATCCAGAGCACAACCAGGGTTGGGTCAGTCCTCCTTCCAGCTGAATGGTACCCACAGGCAGCTTACCCACCTATGCCTTAATGCAGCCTCAATCTTTGGCATAAAACATGCCTCTAAGCTCTGCATGAATTAATGGATGGATCGAGGGATGAATTTAGCACAAGTAAGGACATTTGTGTTTGGTAGATTATTTTTTTTTGTGTTAAAAGTGCTTCTTGGCAAAACTGAATGGATGATGGATAGATGGATTCAAATAAAAATTTCCCAAAAAAATCAGGTGCAATCAGTAGGTGGCAGCATGTTTCTGTAATGTTTTGTGACCAGCAACCAAAGAGGGAAAGCATTAGCTTTAAAATGTGGCATTTACGTAACCTTGCAAAGCAGATGGATATGCCGGTTCTGTGTTTCTCACTGGCGAATCCATCTTGCAAACAGTACTTTCGGGCGCGGCAGAGTCGCGTAAGCAAGCAGCAACAAGAGGCCGGTGCAGTTATGGCAGAAGACAGTGTGGATGCTGCTAAAACGCCAGTTTTATCAGAACTTGACGACATTTCTTCATTAAAAGAAGAACAAAGACCAGCAGTGAGTTGTTTTCTTTTCAAAAACAACAAAAGTTGTGTACTGCCATGTCTACCTCGGTAGCGGTGACAACATCATGTGTTTTGTTGCACTAATTGGTCCATAAAGATGTGACAGACAGAGCATTCATCCAATCACCCTTAGAGTTTTGTTTTCAAAGGCACTGCCCTTTCCCTAATGCTTTCTATCAGTGGTTTTCCAGATGGTGTGTCAGGTTAGCAATTATGTACTTCCCCTCCTTTTTCTGACCTCATTTAGAGCCACAGCGTTGTTCTTTGACACATCGTGGACATAAAACAAGCGAGTTATGATTAAAGCACACCTTTTAAAAGTTGTTTAAGAAGCTGAAAGACAAATGACTGCAGCGCTACAATCAACACACATAAGCCGATCCAATGCAAAACACAGTGTGTGCTAAAGCCCCTGACAAGCTGACAGAGACACTTTGCAGAGTGAGCACACTCGCTGTATGTTGCTGTTATTACAGCCATTACACCTGAAGATCAAAGAGCATGCTTTACTTGTTTACTGTGCTTAATTACTACAGTACAAGTGGGTCACCAAGCTGCTCCTAATGCCAGAGCAAAACATGCAGAACCTGACTCTGACTGAGCTTTTGTCTGTCACACATCACTGTACTACACCAGCAGTGTAAGCACACAACACATGCATCTAAAGCAGTGATGATGGGATTTCAAAAATTTATTCTGAAGAAGAAACTGCAAGTGTGGCTCATGAGGTAGAGTCTGTTGTTTTGGAATTGGAGAGTTCTGATCCCCAGCTGCCACAGTCGATTACATGTAAGCAATTCTGATTTGCTCCCACTGCGTGTGTCAATGTGTATGGATGCATAGATAATACTGATGCTCAATTCTCTCTGAATGGGTTGGTTTGATCTGAGTAATAAAAGTGCTCTTAGTCCATTTAAGTAAATCTGAGCTACATTTACTTACATTCTCAGCCTATTCATCTCAGTTTTATTCACTTCACATACTTTAGATGTATTTACAGGTTTAAGTTAGATTTACTTGACTCACACAGATGGAAATTTGGACACATCAAACTGACAAAAGTGGCCAGATTACTGAGTGTATGCAGCTCTGACTTAATGATGAACTGGTCAGATGTTGGGCCTCATGGGTTGAATGTTGTGTACTTGAGTCAACTTGTACTCCAGAATAAACTGAGTAAATATTGGAGGTACAAGGTTAAAGACTATCTGCGATTACTCTCAACCCACCTCTGTACTTTCATTGTCAGGCAATCACACACGTCACCAAGGACTAGAACCACCTGGTGGTTGTTCTAGTTTTTCATTTGGTCTTCTTGATTGTGGGGGTAGAAAATGTCATTATAAAGTGAGTCATGCTTCCTTATAGGATTAAATAGAAACAGGAGACTGGATTAAACCTTTGACTGTGAATGCAGGGTATACTTTTCTCATTTAATGTACTTGTGATCTGTTATTTCATATGTTGGTTTATGCTGCCCTCCTGACCACTTGTTCATTTAACACCACCGTGATATGCCCTGACCTAATAAAGGCATTTAAACTACATCTTTATGAGTGATCCATGTTTATCTGCCTACAGGGATGTGACGAATGAGGCTGATCTTATTAATAGCATCCATCCAAGTGAGTGCAGAGTTATTATAGGAGGGAGGAAGGGTCATCTGATTTCACAGAAGCACTGCTTTAAAGGAGCAGCAACTGGATCTATTCATTAAAACCTCCTGAGAGGGAAATAACAGCTCATCTGCACCCAGGGACTCGACAGCAGCAGGGGATCAGATCTATCTGCTTCTCACACTTGTTGCACTTTGAATTCTCTCCCAAACTTTTTTCACAGACTTTCAAGATCATCCCTTTTTTACCAAAAGATCCCACTTTGAGAGATCTTTTCTGAAGCATCATCTTAGTGTTAGACATGTACAGCAGCATCAGCAGCTTCCTCCTGTGCAGCTGCCTCATCTCCACGGACGGACCACATCCTCCCTCCCTCTCTCTCTCTCTCTCTCTCTCTCTCTCTCTCTCTCTCTCTCTCATAGGGAAACATCAAACAGGAAAAAAGCTAAAATAAGAAACCCCAACTTGTGGGATTTTGCTGTCTCCTAAATCATGACAGCCATAAATCCCCTGAGGAGTCTGTACTCCCTTTCAAAAACAAAGCCCCCCGCGGTGGTCGGATCAGACCCAGCCAACTGTTTAATTCACAGAGTTCTCAGAATAAGCGCCTTGAGGAGCAGGACTTCCTTTAATTACTAACAGGGAAAACCAGGTTGCAGCAAAGTTCAAAACCAACATGCAGCTGCTGACTTTACTTCCCCTTTGTATAGTGATTCACAATGATGGCATGATTTACTTCTACGAGAAAAGCTGAAACTAGAATAATAAGCAAGTTAATTTTCATTTTCCAATCACTAAACCCTCCCCAATGTGAGGATGTGATTTTTTTTTCTCAGCTTTACATCACAAAAAATGTAATATTTTGATCAGCGAGAGAGAGGGGAAACTGAAATGCATCATTTTAGACTTGAGGAAATAAAAACCAGCACTGTTTGACATTCTAATTGATAAAATAGAAGTTGTTTACTGAGGAAAATATTTGGGGGACAAACAACAGACAAAAAAATAGATCACAAGTTACAGCAATGATTGGTTTGGCTTTAAGTGAGATCCACTAGTGCATACTAGGAAGGATGTCAGTGCCACCAACATGGGTAATACAGGCATCATTTATTGTAGGGCTGGGAAATTAATCAGGTTTCATTATCATGATCTCAACAGCAATCAAAATAATAGGTATAGCTATTAAAATGACTGATTTATTTTTGGTCCTGCTCTATTGTGAGCTCAGTGTGAGCTGGCATGTTGTCTTAATAAATAATGAAGCCGTTTTTCCACAGTCATGGTCTCTTTCTTTTGACTCTTGCTAGCAGTTTTTCTACACAGGAACATCTGGGGAGTAATTTTTCCAGAGTTAAAAATATTTTACTCAATAATAGTAAAATTAATCATTTTTGAGTTTATTTATTACCAGCCACTGTAAGAGTTGGAGTAAAAACAGATGAATTTCTGCTAGTAAAACTTTAAACACACCCACTCAGGTTTGAATTCAGCTGCCATCGCGGATGGACGGTCACGGCTGCAGCTCGTAAGGCGTCCCAGCTGCACCTAATCTTTAGCAATCAAGATCTCACCTGATGATGACTTTCAGACACCTGTGTACTGCAGCTTCTCGTCAGGTGACCTGGCTCCTCTTCAACCTTTGAATCTAGTGATTTTTCACTGAGTTTTTTTTTTTTTTTTGCCTTGTCTTACTCCATTTTGTCCTCTTTTGTGCAGTGCCACCAGCCAGTTCTCTCACCATCATTTGAAATGTTGCACTTGTCAAATAAACTCCTCTAACCTTACTATCTTGTCTCTGCACTGCTTTCGGGTCCTTGTCATATGTTCATCACAGTTGTTTCTTTAATATTAAGTCTAATACCTATGTACAGAAAAAACAGGTATTTTGTTGTTCCACTATTTATAGGTGAAGCAGTGATAATTTCATCGATTAAAACTATGACTAAAACTATTCGTTGACAGGCTTTTTTTCCATGACAAAAACAAGACTAAGACTAACAAAAATAGATCTGTGATGACTAAAACTGACAAAAACTGAGTTTAGTTTTCATCAAGATGACTAAAACTAGACTAAAATGTAATTTAGTTTTTGTCTGACATTCAAAATCTGTGATATTTCTCCACTGTGGGTAAATCTGTGAAAAAATAATACATCCATACCGCTTCTTCCTCTCAGCTGTAGAAAGCAGGGACCCCAGGTTAGACAGGGTGCAGAGAACACACTCCCATGATTTGGGACCAGATTTAGGCAAGAAAAAAAATGCTTGGACTAAAAGTAAAGACAAAAATATGAGATCTTTTAATGGACTAAAACTCAACTAAAATGTTTTGAGTTTTCGTCGACTAAAACTAGACTTAAACTAGAAAGGATAGAAATGACTAAATGCATTTCATTTAAAGACTAAAACTAATACTAAAAATAAAAACAGCTGCCAAAATTAAAACTGAGGTGGAGAGGCAGCAGAATTATCTATTTAGAGTCAAATATACATCTATGTAAAGAAGAACATTCATCTATTTAGAGTCAGATACAGCACTTTCATTGACTAAAACAGAAACCTTTCTGCTCCATTACTGTGATGGAGCGGAGACAGACTGAACACATATCTGGTGAAATGTAGGGGTCAGTTACTGTAGGAAGGGATTCAGCTGCTGTTTTATTCTTTTTTTTTTTTTTAATTTGAAGTGAATGCATTGCTCAACTTTTAAGCTAATCATTTCCAAAACCTTCGAAAAAACATATGAACTTCAATCAGTAGCTAGCAGTGAACTAAAGACGCCCTTTATTAGAAACTTACAGCAGTTTTGAGTGAATACCCAACCTGTGAACCATGTGGTTTCATCCTCATAAGCACAGCCTCGTTATATTTAATAGTACACCTCATGATTGTGAACATGATTTTTCCCCTAATCAAGTGGCCCTGAGTCACCAAATTGGCTTTATAACTGATTACCTTGTTGATTAAGTCTGTTTTCCCTGCAGCCATTACTTTGTTTTGTAGTTCAAAATACAGACAGAAAAATAGAGAAGCAAAGACGAGACAATACCAAGGCAGACTGTGCACCCGCTGCAGCCAACAGGAGGTGGAAACAGAGCTGCACTTTCTAACCACCAGTCCTTTAAACAAGGACACCAGAGTCAAGTTTTTTTCCCACCTTTCACCATGAACCAAAAATAATTCATCAGGATACACAACAAACAGAAGTTTCAATATCTGCTGGGTAAAGTTTAGGACTGTGTTATGAACGCCTAAATCAAATTTCAGTCAAATAAAACATCTCTAAGTTTATGAAATTAAGCTTCAAAATCATGAAAAATGAGGCAGTGAAATCTGCTCCAGGATGGTGTGGGCGTCTGTTGAATGAGGTGAAGCCACGCCCACTCAGTAGAAAGAAATACAATCCTCTCAGATTTAACAAATATTACAATCTGAATGTTTGTTGACTTTATGATCAGAGTGCAGCTGCCTGGCTCTGCGGCTCTGTATTTTTTTAATCATAATTTTTAAGTTAAACTCAGATTTTTGATACCTAAACCAATTGTGTTACTTCTTTGGCTATTGTAATTTATTTGTACACTGCTTTGGCAATGCAATCAGACATTCCATGTTGATAAAGCTTGCTGAATTGAATTGCATTTCAAAATAAAAGATCTTTACTGTAATTCTACCTGCCTCAAAGAGCTCATTTACTACTCACTGAAAAGTGCCAGTTCAGCACTTTTTGCATTAAATGTCTGATTTCTGTGCTCCACTCTAGACCTTTCTCAACCAGTAAGATGAAACAAATACTCGACTGGAATGAGGCAGAAATGAGAGGGTAGGTGCTAACAGGCATGCATGAGTGATCTGACAGAGAGAGGACGATGAGCCAAAGAAGCAGAAGATAAAGAAAGGTTGAGGGTGTAATATTAGGTACTTAGGGGGTTAAAAGATGACCTAGAGAAGAAAAGTTAGAAATTATACAGGTATTTAATAAATTAGGGTGATCAGCACTGATGCATGATTATCAGTGCTACCAAAAAAAGGACAATGAACAGCATTGTGGGGGGATTACAGAGAGCTTTATAAAGCTTTATACACAGCTTTTCTCTGTGTACAAAACAAATATCTTTGTAGATCAAAATTAAAGATCTTAACTGTGCTTTTTCCCACCTCAGAGAGCTTTAAGATGACCAAACAAGGTGATGGGACAGGACAAGAGACAACTGCTACACAGCTGTGAGGAAGGCGAGTCGGAGATGGTCCACACACAGAAAAGCGGCCAGGTTTAGAAATGCATTAAGCATGATCAGCTGGTGAGAGAGCGCCAGTGCTCTGCTGAAATGAGGCAAGAGTGAAGGAAATACTGACATGCAAACAAGAGAGTGATTAAAAGGATGATGACCTAAAGAAGCAGAAGACATAAGGTCTAATGTTCTAGGTACTGAAGGGGTTAAAAGATGTTGAATATTAGACAGGTATCTAATTAATTAGAGTAATCAGCACTGATGCTTGATAATCAGTGTGCTGTTAGTGCTACCAAGAAGGATCATGAGTAGCATTACAACTGATGAACTTGTTGATTAAACCTTGCTTTTCTCTGCATGCAAACAAAGATCTTAAATTTAGAGAGCTTTAAAGGGCCTCGGTTTTCAACAAACAAGGTGACGGGACAGGACAAGAGACAGCTGCTGCACAGCTGTGAGGAAGGCGGGCTGGGGATGGTCCACACTTGAAAGAGTGGCCACTTTCAGTGATGCATTTATTGCAAATCAGCTGGTGAGAGAGCGCCAGGGCTCAGCTGAAAAGAGGCAAGAAAGAGGGGGGAAGGACTGACATGCATGCAAGAGAGTAATTAGACAGCAGATGGATGAAAATGTAAAGAATTCTAAGACTTACAGAGGGTTAGGGTCTAAGAGACTGCTGGAATTTAAGATGCATGACTGAAGAGGGAAGCCTACAGGCATCATTGGAGTATTCAGCAAAGAAAATAGAGCATTTTAAGCACATGTTACAAATACAAGACAATTTATTAGCTGGAAAACATCAAGAAAAGAACTAAAAATGATTGGTGTTTGGCTTTTATTTCTAATTAATCAGCAAAATGATCAAAAGTTCTTCTAGTTTGGTAGATGTGCAATCTCTAAGTTTCATTTTAATTAGTACTTTTCATGTTGGATTGATTGCACACATCTTTGACTTTGGGAACTCATTATTTGTTTTTGCTTTTTTTTTTTGTCACATTTTAATGGCATTGTTTCTTCATATTTTTGGTGACAAAATCAACAGTGATAAACTATGCTTTGGTTTTGTTGTTCTTAAATTTATCTGCAAAGAAACTGAAGCACTTTTTCCACTATTATTGGCATCTAATAGATCCAAGGTACACATTTTGCTTGAAAAAAAGCAGCAAATAATCTCTTTTCTTTTAATTGACCTTATTTTGTCCATTGAAAGACTTTGATTTCCCTTAACACTCAGTAAAACAGACTAAAAGTTAAGTTTTTTTGGAAATAACTGATCCTTAATGTTGGACAACTGTACGCAGTTAACTAGTTTTGCAGAGTAAAGCAGCATAAATACTTTCTTGTTTGAATTTTCTGTCTAAATCAGCTGATCTCTCATCACTCAAAGAGCTCAAAGTCTCAGCAACAGTCACAAGCAGCCAAACAGCTTCACTATGTCTCCATTGTTAGCCCACACCCTTACACCAAGTGATGTCTTAGAGTAATAATAAACCATAGGGGTCCTTTCTAACAAAGCAACAAAAACTCCCCCTCAGCTTTCCAAGAATTCAGCGCACGAGCCTCTCACCTTGTGCACCTGTCCCACAGGAGCCGAGCAGCAGCGCGCCGATCAGCGCTCTAATCCCCGCGGATCTTTTACTCCCTAAAGGCATGATGAAGCGACAGGATGCTGCGGAGTATAATCCAGCCTGTCCGAGGGAAAAACAAGTCCGCCCTCCTTCCTCTACTCCTCCTGATCGCTGCTCTCCTCTCCTCTTGCTCTCCTCCTCCTCCTCCTCCAGCTCCGCTCCGGTGCGCTGCGCTGCGCTGCAGTGTGTGCTCCTGCTGCCTCGGTGTAGAGGGGCAGTCCGGCTCCTGATGAGGAGGATGCTCTCACACTGCCTGCACTCCGACAACTGATGAAGGGAGAAGAGGAGGAAGGGATTTTACGAGACTGCTGCGGGTTCGAGTGGAGAGGAACGCCTCCCTCACCAATCGAGGGGGAGCTCAGAGTTCTTGGAGAGTCACAGAGAACGAGAGAGAGAGAGAGGGAGCATGTGGCTGCTGTTTGAATGTCTAACTCTTGAGTGATGTGGCGCTCACTAAAATCAATACAAGTCCCACATTTCTTTCATTTGACCCAAACTGCAGAGGAGAAACTCTGGGGCACATTTAGGAACAAAGGGGGCCTGGGCATGTTGATTCAGGAGCCCCCCTCCACAGGTAAAAATAAAAGAAATGCTACACCCACAAGTGAAAAAATATTGTCAAGGGTTTTTTAGGTTTGTTGTGTCTCTTTGTGGTTGTCTTCAGAGTCATCACAGTCTATTGCATATCGATTGAGATTCTTTTTGTCTCTGCCTTTGCTTTGTGTTGCTATTATCCCATTTAGTCAGTGCATTAACACTGATTTATATCCTTACATCAATGCTTAGTGAAAACAGGTGTGCGGAGGTGGTCTTGGATGCCTAATCATGATTGGTTGTGCAGGCTCAACATGTACTGGCACCACTTTCCTCCTTGTAATCTAAAGAATGGCTTTTTCATGTTGGTTTAGCTTATGTTGGAGTCATGGGAATTTCAGCTCTTTTTCGTGATCAGATTTTTTGACTCAGCTCAATAATAAGAGCCAGTCTTTTGGCCCTCACATGAAATTCAGTTGGCACCATTTGTCCTTTTAATTTCTTTAAAGCAACAACAAAAAGGGGCAGGAAAAAAAAGAGCTTTGAGCTGGCTGCCATCACCAATAAAACGAGTCAGCTCAAAGGACTGGTTTGTCCGTAAACATTACATCACAAGTCGCTTGTAACTTAACATCTTGAAATGAGTCGCCATTCAATCACAACAGTACCCCACAAGATTTAACAGAAATGGCAAAACTGGGGAGAAAAGCTGTTAAAAAGGCACCACAAGCTCTTTAAACGGTCGACGACTGCTCAGCACCACCAGCAAGTGTCCTGAGGACTTTGCCCCATCGCCTTCATGTGACGTGCAGCTTATCTAACAGCTGCAGTGTCAAAGTACTACCCCTACACAGATCTCTCATTTGTAGGTGTTTTTGTGTGATGTAGCTCAAGGGCGCGAGGTGCAAATCCCATGACCTGGGGCTCTGGAGACAAGGGGCGCCAAACTCTTCATCTGCAATAGCAAGTGTGTAACCTGCAATCCTTGCAGGGGCTGTAGATGCTCTTGTGGGGGCTCTTGAGGAGGCTGAAATGTGCAGGCACAAATGCTCGTCTCCAGGGCCAAAACAAAGATCCAGACACTTGGGGATGGCTTGGATGCTGCCATCGAATCTGTGAATGGTAAGAGAGTGGAGGTTGTGGAGTAGTCCACGCACCATGGCAGCGTAATCCATCGATCTGCTGACTGCGAAGCAGAGATCAACCACAGACTTGGATTGCATATGGGGCAATTGGTTTGCTGGGTAAGACAGTTTGGGTTGCGGTATTTGGGCATGAGGACAAAAGTCCAAATCTTTCAGTCCTTTCTCCTCCCGGTCTTGCTACACTCTTGCGAGGCCTGGACGCTGACTGATGGCCAGAGGTGTAATAGGCGTCTGGACTCCTCCTATGACTTCTCTTTGGCGCATTTTTGGGTATCACCAGCAAGACCGTGTGTCCAATACTGATGTGCTCTGGAGAGCGTGGGTCGGCGGGGTCGGCTGTACTTCTATGAGCAACAGGCGTGCTTTCCTGCATCTGATCCACGTTATACTGGGTGCCCATGACCTTGTGGACTAGTCCTGACATCAGTGTTGTGGGGGGTCAGCTGGGAGAATACTAGAGATACACAGGCAATTACTGTAAGTTACAGAGGATCTCAGATGATTAGGTGTAATGCAAAAGTAATGTAACTCTACTTTTTTAGAAGTGACTACTGATGTGTAATGGATTACTTTTTTGAGTTACTACCCCAACACTGCTATGACAATTCTGGTCCCATACTTTCCCTGCCTCTTGTTCTTTCATGCTTCTGTGTCGTACGCCCCTTCACCTCCCTATCACTGCCCTTGTTCACAGAATCATTAGCCATCACCTCCTCACACATTCGGTCCATGCAAGTCTTCAGTCACCACCAGCAGTTTCTGGACTCTGTGGGGGAGTTATTCTGCTGCTGTTGCTCAGATCAGTCATTCCTTGATCTTTAAATCTCCCCATAGAGTCAAGGGCCAGAGAACTTCACACACAAACTTCTTTTTCTGTCTTTTGTGTAGTGCTGTCTATTTTTTATGTCTCTTTGTGGTTATTTTGTGCCTCTAAGTAGTATTTTTGTATCTCTTAATTGTGATATTATGTTTCAAAATAGTTTTTTCTCTCAGAATGAAGTCTCATTCTTGATTTTTCATCTATTTTTGTAGTTTATTTTTGCCTTTTGTCATATGCACACAGTAGCCTCCACTTTACATAACACACTCCAATGAACCCCTAAAAACAGACAGGATGCTAAGCTGGATGCTGTTATAGTTTTGTCTGTTTATGGTTAGTTTTGGGAAGCTTTGTAAGTTAATTCTTAAGCCCATCTATGTGTTTGTAGCTGCTTTATGTGTCGTTGTTGTCATTTATGTCCCATTTAACTTGTCTTATGTTGTTTTGGCTATTTTTCTACTCCTCTGCCTTAGTTCCTGCCCCTTTTGGTCATTATTTGTCTCTTTGTGGTTATTTTCTGCTGTTAAAGCTGTTTTCACACACACAGTCCTGCAAATGTCTAGAAAATGATAGGACAGCCTGCCCCTAAAATCTTCCTGAGGTGCTTTTTCACACATTCTCCACAGTTCAAATTGAGTGAGACCGCACTACATCATAGAAAATGATGCTGCTGAAATCAAAGAAACTACAGTCTGGCACTAGCTTTGTTCACATATGCACTCCTGAAAATTTGAAGAAATTTTAGGTGGACTGAGCCCCAAATCTTCCTGAGTTGGTTGTTCACACATGCACCCCTTAGTGGGAGACAGCTTTGTTGGACAGGAGGGGTTAGGTGGGTCACAGGAGGCCTGACAGGTGGAAAGAATGATACAATAGTGGTGCAGAAGAGAGCTCCACAAAATGATGAAGTGGCAATATTTGCCTTGTGTGGTTCATCATCTTCAACAATGAATGTGCAGAGAACATACTGAAAAACAGCAAACAAAGTTGTTTTATTGCATATGTGGCAATCACAACAGTCATTTATTATATGGTCGGGCTGCGCGCAAGTTGCAGGATATAAACCCCTCCTTTTAGCTGACTGTGAAGTTTCCTGACTATTTCCTACTGCATTCACACATTAGCTCACCTCGAATTCATGTGGACAGTTTACAAGGGGGCTGATGGGAAAAATTCTGAGGAAAGTCTGGGTTAAAAATCTGACTATTATTCCATTTTCCTGGACAGTCTGGCTGCAGACTGCAGATCTCAGACGACCCCCTTGCAGACCACTACAGACACTGCATCTGTCAAAACAGAAGTACATGCTAAAACAAACTTCTGGTTAGGCTTAGGTTTAAGGTTAGGGTAGATGGTTGTGAAGTGAAAACTCAAAACCCGAACCTGCACAACCTGATTATAAATAATAAAGCTGAGTGAACAGTCAGCTTACAGGAAAAAAATAGCTCATCCTCTAATGTGTCCTCCCCTTATGTAGCTAAGAAAAGCAAGTCAAGCTACAGTAGCTACATAGATAATGTAGCTACTGCAGCTTAAGCCTTTATCTACTGACCCGGTGCCGGCGCTATGTTTTATATGTCCAGAGTATTATTACCGTAACTCTGTCAAAGTTTGTCCGATCAGAAAAATTCCAAAGGCGTTGGAAAGCTGAGAATTGTGGGCATGCGCACATATATGGTTCATTACGGTGCTCACAACCATATGACGTGCGCATTCATAGAAAAACACCAGAAGTATCGCGAGACGGCTACATGGATTCTCAACACTGTAACTCCTCGAAAGTTTGCTCAATCTAAAAAATTCCAACGCTGACAGAGAGCGGAGAATCTGCGCTTTCCGGCGTGTGAGAGTGAAGGAAGAGAGTAAAAGGAGACAGAGCGAGAGTGGTGTTTAGATAGTGGCATTTGTGGGTGTCTGTCATGTGCAATAACAATATGTTATTCAGAATGTTGAGAATGCATTTTTCCACCTTTATTTGCACTCATTTTCACCTATGTATATAGTTATCTTTTGCACTGTGGTTTGCACACCCAGAGTCCTAGACTCAAAAATGACTGGTGATTGTTCTAAACATGTATAGGTTCATATTTCAAATGTCAAATCAAAACTTCATGAGCAATAACAAAATTTCTTCTCATAAAAGCCATGAAAAACAAATCCATTTTGGGTTTTTCTTCTTTTAAACTCATGACAATTCCATATAATGTGTAATAATCATTAACCAGATGTTGAAAAGTCTAGTTCAAGTACTCCTACAAAAGCTCTCAGACTTAGGGCATTTCCTGACTATTTTACAGCCATAATAACAAAATATGTCCAAATCGCCATTTTTAGACTCAGTAGGTAAAGGGTTAATTTGCTTTATATTTAGCTATGTTATCTTCGAAGCTAACATAGCTATTTTTATGTTTCACTTTGTCAGTTTGTCTCTCTGTAGCTGTTTGTCATCATCAAGTGTCTCTTTGCAGGCATTTCCATTCCTTTTGGAGTCTTTCTAGCCTTTTCATCGTCAATTTATGTGTTTTTAGATATTCTGAATCTCATTAGGATGTGTTGTCTCTTACAGAGAGGTTTTGCTGCTGATGCCCTAAGATCCTTGACTCCCTGCCCCTGTGTCTCTGACCGGGGGGCCCTTAGGTAATCCATCCTGAAGGAAATGCAACGCATATTAACTTTTATGTTGCTTTTCAAACCAGCATGATTCTGGGACACTAAATATGCAGTACATCTCCCTGTGAGGCAGACTGGACAACAGTTTGCCTCTAAACTTGTTGCTAAATCCCACTACTTGCTGTAAAGTCCAATTTCAGGTGAACACAGAGAAACTTTCCTCCTGCAGCAGACAAATATGAAAACAGCCTTCTGGTGTCAAAGCGTACACATACATCACTCTGCACAGTGAAGGTCAGGCATCGCAGCGAAGTGACAATAGGCACATTTTTGAGTGGACGGGGACTTTAAATTTATCACCGCATCACTGCTTGAGGACACTACAAAGTGCTGCAATGACTTCCTGAGTGCCTCCTCTTTCATGGCTTTATTTAGCAGGACGCTGCCTGCCGGGGCCCTAATGTTACACTTCAATGGTTCCTTTTCACACAAGAGGGGCATACAGACAGCCCAGGTGCCCCTCTGGTACTCATCATTAGGCGTCATATTTTTCAGTGTTTATGACTCTTCTTTTATATCTGTTTGGAAAGCTAATGCACATTCCTCCTATGAAAAACCTACATTTACATTTCAAATCCTCACCTCAAGATGTGATTAATCCACAGTGGTGCAGTGCAAAGGTGATGATTGCACAGGACTGTGCTCCTGAGGAATATTAATGAAGAAATATGGTGAGATTTAAAACCTTTTCAACTCCCTTTACAAAACAAACAGGTGTCTCTGACATCTATTATGATAAATACTATTCTGGTTTTTGTGTGAACCAAATGGAATACAGTGAAAAAAACAACGCTTTATCCTGTAAGATCTGATGGTGTGCAAATGTTTGAGGATACAGATATTTCTCAGATGATACTGCATGCATAAAATTTATGTAACAAATCCCTTAAAATGACAGATTCCTACATAACACTGATTACAGATCTGGCAAATGTCATCACTGGATTATTGGGCACCAATACACAGAAATACAAAGATAATTGAGGGATTTACTGATCTGGAATATTGACTTGGAGCCTGATATGCTCTGGAGTATGGCATATTTGTGGGAAAGGAGAGCATGTTTACCTTTTTGTCAGAAGTGTCAATAAAACATAATTTTTACCCTGATATGTGTACAATTCAAGGAAGTCTCCTTTTACCACATTCCAAATCATTATGCAAATTGGATTTTAGTGTCATAAACATTCAATTTTTGTTACTTTTTTATTTTTGTTACTCATGGATGGTATTGTGTCTGAGGGCTCTTTGGATCACTGAAATCAATCTCCAACACCTGTGATAATTAGTTTGCCAGGTGAGCCTAATTAAAGGAAAACTACTTAAGAAGGACGTTACACATTATTAAGCAGGCCACAGGTTTCAGGCAATATGGGAAAGAAAAAGGATCTCTCTAAACCAAAAAGCATCAAATAGTGCAATGCCTTGGACAAGGTATGAAAACATTAGATATTTCAGAAAAACTTAAGTGTGATCATCGTACTGTGAAGAAATTTGTGGCTGATTCAGAGCACAGACAAGTTCTTGCAGATAAAAGCGTAATGAAGAAGGTTTCTGCCAGACAAATTTACTGGAATAAGAGAGCAGATGCTAAAATGTCATTACAAAGCAGCAAACAGGTATTTGAAGCTGCTGAGCCTCTTGAGTCCCATCAACCTCAAGGTGTAAGATCCTCCAGAGGCTTGCAGTCATGTATAAACCTTCTATTTGGCCGCCCGATCTAATGCCCACAAACAGAAACGGTTGCAGTGGGCTCAGAAATACATGACTCATTTTCAAACAGTCTTGTTGACTGATGAGTGCCATGCAACCCTGGATGGTCCAGATAGAGGAGTAGTGGATGGTTGGTGGATGGCCACCATGTCCCAACAAGGCTGCGACATCAGTGTGAAGTGGCGTAGTCATGGTTTGGGCTGGATTCATGAGGAAAGAGCTGGTAGGCCCATTTAGGGTCCTTGAAGATGTGAAAATGACCATGGCAAAGTATATAGAGTGTCTGACTGACCACTTTCTTCCATGGTACAAAAAGAAGAACAGTGCCTTCTGTAGCAAAATTTTCTTCATGCATGACAATGCTCCATCTCATGCTGCAAAGAATCCCTCTGTGTCATTGGCTGCTATGGGCATAAAAAGAAAAGAAACTCATGGTGTGGCCCCCATCCTTCCCTGATCTCAACCCTGTTGAGAACCTTTGGAGCATCCTCAAGCTTAAGATCTATGAGGGTGGGAGGCAGTTCACATCAAAACAGCAGCTCTGGGAGGATATTCTGACATCCTGCAAAGACATTCAAGCAGAAACTCTCCAAAAACTCACAAGTTCAACGGATGCAAGAATAGTGACGGTGATATCAAAGAAGGGCTCCTATGTTAACATGTGACTTGGCCTGTTAAGATGTTTTTAATTGAAAGTGTTTTTGATTTCAGTAAATATGACCTCCTAATGCTGCAAATTCAACAAATGACCATTTTCAGTTCTTTACAACCAATAAAATATTTTGAAACTCTGTTGTGCATAGTGATCATTGGGAGGTTTGTTCAATAAAATCTGAAATCTACTCTAGCGGTTGATGACTTGAAAATTATAACTCACTGAGTGTCAGTCAGTCAGTGTACTGCCAGGTGTGTGTCAATCAGGGAAGGGCCAGGTGTGTTTCAATCAGTGCACAGCCAGGTGTGTGTGGCTGATTGCAACTGATTAGGACCAGGTGTAGCAAACTTACATATACTCCTGGGCAGCAGCACTCTGTTCAAACTCATTACCTCTCCTTCAGAGATACCGAGAGCATTTCAGTGCCTGTGTGTTTTACATGAAAGAGTTTGCATAACCAAATCCAAAACTTTCAATACCATTGAAAGGCCATTGTGTGTCAGTGCTGAGGGATATAACTCAGTCATTTTTTTGGTTTCCTTTTTCTAACTGGTCAAGAGGCCTTTGCATTTTATTTTAGCGTTATCTCAGTCACCCAAGTTGTTTCAGTTTGTTGTCAGCTGCTTGGTAGCAGTGGTTTAGTTTCTTCATTATATTTAGAACTGGAGCGATTGGGTTATCCCTAACAACACATAGTTTTGGCTTTCTTTCCCCTCTCCCTATTGATGTGAAATTACACACCTTGAAACATCACTATTTCTGACTTTGCATCCTTTATGTGTTTGCATCATGGTTGCTGGTTATACAGTTGTTTATGCAGGATCTTTCTAATTTGAAATGCGTGCCTGCTGCACACAGTTTTGTCTTTTCTGTTTTTTAAATTATTTGCAGTTTTTTGTCATTGCATACAATTCTGGATGTTGCAGCTCCGTAGTTGTACTTGTTGGCCACTGTACTGCTTTAACTGTTCTAACCTTTTAGAAAACTAAAAGTGAAGAGAGAGCAAAAAGCTGATTGAAGTGCAGGAAAAGAGAAGGCTGGATTTGACCCAGAGACCTCACACCTGCAAAGAAACACACAGACAACTTTTGACAACTTTCACCTCTGAGCTCCTCTCTCACTGCAGAGTCTGCATATTGATTTAGACCTGGGATTAATGAATATTTCAGTCTGACACACCTCATCAGTCATGTTGATGTCAATTAGGATGTTTGGCAGAAAGTGCAGAAACACTTTCATATTTATGCATGTATTTTTTTGATGTATTGTCAGAGAGCGTGTACCTGAATGCTAAAATGTGACGCATATCTTTGAATCAAATCTACATTCATTTCCCCGGGTCACATAAAGGCCAGTACAAAGACATTTTTAACTTCAAATGAGCACCTACAAATGTCATTTATTCACAAGTACCTCCGGAAACACAAAGCCAGAAATACACCCCGACCTTTACACCAGGAAGTTGCCACCGCGGGGCTGCAGTGGTTCCCTGTGAAGGTCGTCAGCGGGGGCAGCAGCAGTTTAGCCTCACAAGTGTTCACCCACTCCACCTTTTGATCCCTCCTCTCCTCTGCATGCTGTTTCTTATCAAGGTCATGTGTTTCAGGCTTCCAGCACCGTGTCTCTCTGATGAGGAGGGTCTTAAGAAGAGGGGACAATACAGACGAAATTGATTTTTTCACCTCAAGGGCGAAATCTTCAATCAGACACCAGAGGGAGGGAGAGGAACCTTCGGAAAAAGAAAGAATAACAATCCACTTAGTGCTAATCAATGTTGCTGATGTGGAAAATGAGGCTGTGAAGGCTGCCTTTTATACTAATGCACAGTCCTTACACATGTGAGTGTACACTAACACCACAGAGGATGTGATTACAAGCAGCTGACACTGAATACTTCTCAGAAATAATCAAAGAATCAGAGAGGAATTCACGTATTTCTATTTCCAAAAAGATGCAGCAATGATATTCTGTATCATGGAACAAAACCCTCTACGATGGAATCGTACATTTTTCCTTCAGGTAAAACAATTCTCTGTCTTTAGTCTACTCGTATAGTCTTTTAATTGTACTTTTATTTGCTTTACCTTGCATTATAACTACACTATATTCATAAGAGTTCTGTATTGACCAATTTTCTTCATTTTACTGTCATTTCTAGCTTGAACGTCTTAAACCCTCCTGGGACAAGTAATGCAAATTAGCATTTTGCGATATGTATCTGGAACTTGTGCATGTAAAACCGAAACATTTGACAATCCACAAAAATGTTTTATCAAAACTGATTATGTAAAAGTTTTTAGGTAGTGGAAAATCATTTTTTGAGTGTAAACCAAGCTAGAATATATCATTAACATGTTTCTAATGCACTGCGATTTTCCCTTACAACTCTTACATGCCGTTAGCCTCGTAGCAGAAGTGTCAGTCATTTTTTGTCAGTATTGTGATATATGCCTAACTCTGCTCTCCTGAAGATGCTGATTCATTGGGTGCTTCTCAAAACAAAGTTTTGTCCATCCTCGCCTCCTCTCTCCTCGACTGACTCCGAAATCATTCTCCTTCAGCCATGAAGAAGGATCTTCCAATTCCTCAAATGCACCTGGAAGAGGCGAGGATCGAGGAAGGAAAAGAGGTGAGGATCGAGGAAGGAAGCAGCTCCAGGAGGAGTGTTGAGCAAGGAAGCATTGGTGTATCCTCCACGGAAATCTTTTTACCAAAGGTGCAACGTGGTTGGTTTGGAGGCGCAGCATCTGCCAGAAAAGCTGCACCTTGGCACGGTTCATGACTGTTTATATTCTTGCAACACTTATTTTCTTGAAATAAAACCCTTAAAGACCCTGTAAAGTGAAACCCAAAGTTTTTGTCTTAACACACTAGATATGTTGGAATATGGTTGCTATAAACATGTGAAAACACTGAGATCTACATGTGACTGAGTTCTGGATTTGGACTGTTAAAAAGTTTTTCACCTCTTTCCTGGTTAGGTTTAAGTTTGACGGGGCCAAGTTGTGAAGTCATGATGTCATGAGCCCACAGAAGGAATGACTCCGCCCCTCTAAGGCTACAATATAAAATCACAGAGCAGTCCATCTCAGTCCAGGCTGTTAGCTGATGTCACTGCCTTTATTAAAAGTTAACAGTCAGTTAAATGCTGTTCTTTAAATTCATTGTGAGTTAAATTTGCCAAATCTATCAGCCACAGTGGTCTATGGATCATTTAAAACATCATAACAGAGATTTGAGCCAGAAAACTGACTTTGCCTCTTCTTCTAACGTCAACAAAAGGTCAAGAGGCACGCTAATGGTGTGAGTGCTTTCTTCAATTCAGATTGTAGCATTTTTGTTCATTTGAGAGGGTATTATTTCTCTTGAGTGGGTGTGGCTTCAGCTCTACAAAAGACACGCCCACACCATCCTGGAGCAGATTTTTTCATGATTTTGAAGCTTAATTTCATAAACTTTGAGATGTTTTATTTGACCTGGGGGTTCATAACACAGTGACCTGTCACAAAACAAGCTTAAATGCAGCTTTATTTTCACTTTACAGGGTCTTTAAACAAAGATAGTTTAAATAATCAATATGTTTCTGTTTTAACTTTATACAGGATGACATAATCTTACAGAATTTCGGCCTCACTAAGGCAGAAGTTTGATTTTTTCAGTTAAATGAGAACAATAAAAAAAACTCACAGCTCTGTGGTGGATTATTGATCAGATTACAGATTATGTGAAAGAGAGCCTCAGTTATCAGCTAATAAAAATGGATCTGTAAGATAGATAGATGAGGGTATCAACAATGATTAAATGACTGTTTATAAACCAAAGTAATTCCACTGATAATCAGATATGTAATATAAAGAATGCTTTTCTTAGTAAATTGTATTGCTATTTTTTTCACCATTTTTATTGTGAGTCATCAAAGGTTTTTGAAATTATTTTAACTACAGGTTTGCTGATGTTTGGGCTATGAGGGTGAATCAGCTGATCAGCCCATCATCAGTACCTGACATTGCTCAGACTGACGCTGTGAAGTGAAGGATTTCTCATTCACTAAGTTGTGCCCTCGCTCCTCCTGTCTCTTCCTTGCATCTCTTTCAGTTCCTCGCTGGGTGGAGCTGAGACGTGAGGAAACGACGCAAACGGAGGAAGGAAGGATACCAAAATGTGAAATGATAAAGACCTACTGTGTCTTACTGCCTATGCTCTCGGGCAATCAGAGTACTTGTTACAGTTGTTATGACAGGGCTGTCCAAACTATGGCCTGGGGGCCAAATATGGCCCACAGTACATGTTTAAATGGCCCACAAACAAGAGTTTGTTCATGATTCTATCTTGCTTCATATTTTCAGCAAAAGGCAGTGAAACTATGCAAATTTTGTAAACAAACATTTTGACAAGAATTTATTTGTTATTGTTTTTTGGTTTGTTTGTTTTTCAGCACCACAGTCCATAATACTTTTCTCCTAAGTCATCTTTTAATTTTTATCTACTAAGTCCCTTTTGTAGTCCTGGTTGAGGCTTTTCTTTTTCAAGAAACTTATTCACACATCTGGTAGAACTTATTACAGTATATCTTTAAAAAAAATCCTACGTGTTTGTTAAAATGTTTGTTTTTTTCTTCTTTCCAGAAACCTTAAAATATGACTTTGGCAATTATGCTATGAGGCTAACAATATTATTATTCTGAACAATCATGCCACCCAGGTAAGCAAATTTGTCTACGAGTAACAAACATTGAAGGACCCCCTTTTGACCCCAAAAGTGCTTTTACACAGAGTTCAATAGATTATCCTTGCTACTGTGAAGGTGTCTCACTGAGGTGGTAGCTTCACCCACGGTGAAAAAGCATTTAATGCCCAAAGGTGATGTGGGAAAACTATGCAGATTAAAGAATTATCGTCAACTCAAGTTGCATTGATTGCATACTGTTATTCATAACTAAAAATGTGTTCTTTCAACTCAGCTATTTTTGATTTTGGTTCAAGTCTGGCCAGTGGCTCTTTCACCTCATGTCACTCCCCACTCTCTCATCCCTGTTTCTGGCTCTATCCACTGTCCTAGCTCTCTTTTAAAGACCAAAAAAAGCCCCAAAATAAGCCTTTAAAAATAATGAAATAAAACAATGAAAATACAGAATCTGACAGTTCATTCAGTTTCTGTTATCTTATTATAATAATACTCACCTCTACCCTGTAGACCACCCACAACTCTTGAGTTGAACTTTTGCAAAGGTCTAAAGTTGTGTTTTTTACAAGCATAGGAGCTGCTGGAGGAATGTCAAGCTCAGTAGAAGCTGCTCTGTTGCTGGCTGCAAAGACTGTCAGTATATCGCATGCCAGCCTCAGACAACCTCAGATGAAGTTGTCAGACTTTATTTTTAGATGTCCCATCCACAGATGGATAAACTTGTTTGCAACACTAAAAGCAAATTTCCTCTGGATCAGATTTGGGACAAATGAACAGCAAAGTTTTAGCCTTCAGTCAGAAGTGTATGGAGGTGGAAGAAGGAATTAAAGGAGAGCCATGTTTGAAAAAATACAAATTGAAGTCTCTAACAGGATTATACCGACTATTATCCTCCAATACTGCAAGTATGGCAAAACACATATTGTTATGATTTGGCCCTCATATGTTTTGCCATGCCACATTTGCCAATTACATGCCACAGGTGGTCCAAAGGTAGATACTTTTATCAGGACAGGGTGCTGCTAAAGTCTCCTTGAAGCAGGCCCACCCACAGAAATTGCTGGGCCCCTGCTTGGGTCTGATTTAACAGCAATGCATAAGGGATGCATAATACAATCGGCATAGGTAGATTTGAACATTTGTGCTGCTTCATAAAACTGATATACTGTATGAACGAGTGAGTTTGTGGAGATTTAAGCAGGCCCAACAGACCTATGTCAGCTAAAGTCTTATTCATTTGAATTCCTTAAACTGTGAAGTGTTTCTCAAGTACGGGCATTGGTTCATTAGTTGAGCAGAAAACTTCAAAATTGTGTTTTGGGTTGAATGTTCAGGTCTGAATAACTTTTAAATCCATATAATGGTATTAGCTGACATTAATTTTGTAAATATAGTCATACCAGATATCAGCAAAAATCCAAAATCATGCATCCAAACAATGCATAAATTAGTGACATTAGTGCCTCCTGGCTTGAATTTGCTTTCAAAGCCAGGCTGAGATCAGTTTTGAAACTGATTAAAAATGTTTGCTGACAGGTCATTACTGGGGTCAAATACTTCTCCTTTCTTGTCCTGTTTTTCCAGTGTCCCAACTTTTATTTCGTTCCTGGCAGGGCTCTGTAAAGTAAATTCTTTTGAAGAAATAAAGGAAGAAATGTGCATCTTTGTTATTTTAATAAGTGATTTTAAGCTTTTTCAGACTTTTTTTTTTGCCAACTTCATGCGCCCCCTGACATGCCTAGGCCCCAGAAAGCTTTCCCCTTTATCCCCCCCTTATGGGCAACCTTGACCTGTAGAAAAATTCCCCCTGGTTTTAGAGGTATAGTAAACCATATGTGGTCATGATTTGTCCCTGTGCGGTTTACATTGCTGTGTTTCAGCCAAAAGTGCTAAGTAAATGTCATATGTAGCCCAAAAGCTGAACTCATCAGGGAAGTGTTATATGCTGACATCTTAATCAACTTTGGGCAGTAAAATGCAAGAGAAACCAAAGATGAGTCAGTACCAACTAACTGTAGCAAATCTACTGATGTGGAAAACATTAAGTATTTTAAAGTACCAGTATGTTTTGTTTTTCTCTGGATGGTGAGTACGAGCTCTGTCAGCAATAATAGCAGCGGGCCTGCTTACAAACTTGTTCGTGTGGTCAGGTTAGCTTGTAAGGAAGACACACTTTGAGTTACTGAGACTCAAATGCTTTAATAACCTCAGTGTCTGGAAAGTGCAGTTACTTAATCAACACATAAATGCTGTCAGTTTGCTTAAAGAAATACTTGTTAATTTATTTCATGTTACGTGACATGTGATCACAACGTGTGAACAACAGAGGACTGCAGTACGTGTTCTTTACACATCAAGAGCCACAAATCTGTTGCACCTTTATTCATAGAGGAATGAGGATGTGGTTTGTGTTGGGCCTGAGTCCATCTTACCTTGATGAGAAACAGATTAGTGCCTGGTCCAAACCTGTTAAGAAGACATTTTAAGTGCATTCTGTGGCTGAGCTGAAGTTCTAGTCGTTTTCTTTCAAAGTTTTTTATGTACTGCTTGCGTCCTGTTTGTTGCATTACTATGTGGAATAACCTGGTATAACCTGCTCTGGAAAGACTGAAATTGGATAAAAGAAACTGATGCTGTGTTGGCAAAGACCAGGTTAAAAAATGGTCAAGCCCCTCCAACTTTCTCCATTTGCCGTGTTCAGAGCAAAAGCAAGGAAAATGAATGCCTTGGGTTTCTTGTGCACGTTTAAAAATGGGATCAGTTGTGTTTACTTCAACTGTTTGAATAAATCCTGCAGAAATTCACCCTGGTGGTCACCTAGAGATGCACTCAGCTCTGTTTAAAGTGAAAACTGTTTAGTTATTTAAGGCTGACTTGGACCAAGTTAAATGCTGGCTAGGTCAGGTTTGGGACAGGCTCTAATAAATGAAGAAGTATGAGACTACCAGACTTAAAGTGAATAAGTGTAACCATCTAAATGATCCATGCCCCCTTTATGGTGTTCTTCAGTGCAGAAACATGAGCAGTTTGCCTTTTCAAGCATTTCAAGAATCAATAAAAGTAGGGAAAGTAGAGATATTGACAAATGATGTACATTTGCATGATCATACAGGTGGAAAGAGTTATTTTTGCAGCAAATCCATTCCGTGAGACCCCATTTCCCTGCTCAACTGTACTGAACAAATGAAAACTAACAAGACCTCAGTGTAGCAGGACGG
This sequence comes from Cheilinus undulatus, assembly GCF_018320785.1. NCBI lineage: Eukaryota > Metazoa > Chordata > Actinopteri > Labriformes > Labridae > Cheilinus > Cheilinus undulatus. The sequence goes on along the minus strand of NC_054871.1, from coordinate 13,250,647 downwards.
CTCCTGGTTCATTTCCCCTCAGTTACAGCATACTGCCAACACTGATGAAGCTGCAGCATGATCATATTCAACAAAGCATGCAGAGTAAGGGATGCATGTTAGCTGCAGAAATGAGAAGAGGCAGGATCATATGCTGCAAAGGAGAGACAATATCATTAGGTGTGTGCCCATCCAGCTGTTTCAGGTCTTTTTTCTCACAGCAGCTGGAAGGAAACAAAAATGAAAATATGTCACTGAAAAAGTGTTAGAATTCACTTATGTAGTAAAAGTGGATGGTGGAAAGAAGACTCAATGCCACATATGCATGGAGTATGTAACCCTGACAGGGCACAAAGAGAAGCAGCACACAAAAATATGAGACGTAGTGCGAGAAAGAAGGGAAAAAAGGCCATTTTTGTATCCAGTTTTCTACATACTTTGAAGCCACTTGTGTTTTTCTAGTGCTCTTTTTCTGCATAGGCTTCACTGAAATACATGTGCTAAAATTACTCCAAATTTACATAGCAGAAGCTGATAGAAACAAGAATTTATTTGCATTTTCGTTAGCAGTTTTAAAATATTCTCTACATTAAGATGGAGAGCTGGCTTATGACTCTGAAGTGATAACGAAGACGGAGCTCAGCAGGGAGAGACGGCAGGTAATAACCCAGAGTGAAGACTGTGTATGGCATTAACACAGAAACACATACAGCAACTGTGTAACCACTTCAGTGGCCCTCTATAAAACAGCAAAATGAGCAATCATAGCACCATGTCAAGGCAAATACGATACAATATGAAAGAATACGATACGATATAAAAGTATAAGATACGAAAGACTAATACAAAAGACTACGATACGATGTGAAAGAATACAATACGAAAGACTGACACGAAAGAATACGATCTAATATGAAAGATACGATACAAAAGAACAGGATACGCAAGATTGTGATATGAACGAATACGATATGAAAGACTATGATCCAAAAGAATACGATCTGATATGAAGGAATTCGATCAGATATGAAAGAATACGATCGGATATAAAAGAACAAGATACAAAAGAATATGATCTGATAGAATACAATCCAATATGAAAGAATACAATACGAAAGATTACGATACGAAAGAATACATACAATATGAAAGAACACGATATGAAAGAATACTATCTGATAGAGTACAATACGATATGAAAGAATATGTTTTGATAGAATACGATAAGAAAGAATACAAACCGTAAGAAAGAATACAGTACGATAAAGAACACGATATAAAGTATGTTGTTATTGCATGTAATATAATTCACTTTGAAACAGGTGCAGGAGTTAGTGCTGTTGCCTCACGGCAAGAAAGTTTCTGGCTCATTTCCCAGTCAGGGCTTTTCTGTGCGGAGTTTGGATGTTCTCTCTGTGCGTGTGTGGATTCTCTCCAGGTACTCCGGCTTCCTCCCACCACCAAAGACACGCACGTTAGGTTAATCAGTGACTCTAAATTGGCCGATGGTGTCAGCTTGTCTGGTTGTTTGTCTCTATATGTCAGCCCTGTGATTGACTGGTAGTCAGTCCAGGGTGTGTCCTGCTACTTACCCAATGACAGCTGAGATAGGCTCCAAACCTACATAACCTCAAACAAATGCTACTGTTTAAGTGAGTATTACTACACAACTGAACATAATATACAGTATTTCATATGTAGTACATTGCTGCACACATTCAGCTGTCTCAACAAAAGAATCCATGAGTCAGAAAAAAATATTTAAAGTCCTCATCATGACAGAAGCATTGAGAACTGCAAACAACATACATTGTGCATTAAGCGTATTGCACAGAATCCATTTATACCATACCATGCATATTAAAGATAAAGACACCAAAACAATACTACAAAACCACACTGCTCTAAAAGATTTATAATAGCGCATGATAAACATCTCTCAAAGAGAATGACTGTTTTTATACTGCCAGTCTTAAATCTCTTTATCTATAAATCTTTCATTGCACCTTTTACATCTCTGACTAAAAAGCTGCATTCCTCAGTCTTTAATTAATCTCATAAATAAACATTAAACCTTAAAATAGAGAAAAAGCTTCAGAGAGTGAAAGCTCGGCAGTTGTAACATTTCCTCTTTCTCTGTCTTTATCCCTTTCACCTTCGCCGTCTTTCTCCCACACATTTGATCTCCTTCTTTGGAGGCAAAGCAGCTTTTGAAAATGCAAAGAGCAACTCTCCCTCTCTCAATAGGACATTGTGTCATAGATGGAAACATAATTCCACCATCACCGTCCTCTCCTCCTGTGAAAAGCAAAAATTGAAAATTGGATTGATGCTATTTGTCCTCTTGATTATTTGTTGCCATATCTGAGAGTTGTGATGAAATTGCCCAACAATCACACAGAATGTGAAACCGTTTTGAAGAGGAGATGTGGGGAAAGTAATTTCTGGCACATTGTGAAATCGTCTCATCTCAGCCTGCTTGTTCTCTCTCAGATGTCTAAGACATATTACCGTGAAAACATTCCCCATTCTGCTATGAATACAAATACGCTTTTATTACCTTTATATTTGTGATGCCAAGCTTCATCATTGTGGTAATTTTCTACATGGATTCTATTATAAATGTGCTTCTTTGTTAAAAGGAAACATTGAAGGGAAACTGTTAGAAGACCAGAGTCGAAAAGAATGAACTCAAGCAGAGTTACAAGAAAAATTACTCTGTTATTTGAAAGGTTAGTTCACCGTCCGTATTCTCAGCTGCTTCCTATTTTTGCAGGTAGAGCGCAGGAATTTAGTCCTTCAGACAGAGGGAAGAAGGCAGCAGCATGAGCTAAAAGAGCAGAGACATTGGTGCTGGGTTCATATCACATCTGTCTCCCTGGATTAACTCATTCTGGGCAGGTTTCTCCTCAGCAGGTTGGAGTTTACATCAAGTTAACAATCTCTGTGGCAGGGCTGGTTTTGAATGAGTCAAGGGGAAGGGAAGGGAAAGTGCAGCCTGGGTCTGTTATTTTCTTCAGAAAATAAGCTTTATGAGGAGAATTCCCCTCACACTATCCTTTTTGCACTCCTTGCCAAGGTTTGTACAGTCAAAAAGGCAAAAATGCATGCAGACACCCCAAACAGTATGTGCCTCATACCACAAAATGCATCATCAAAATAGAGGTTCTCAGGTGCCCTAATCAGTCAGCACACACTTTTATGAGAATGTCATGACATTCAACAACCAACAATCAAAGATGAAAGTAAAGATTAAAATAAGCATTTGTGTGCAGCAAAAGGTCCAGCCAGTGTGTCTACATGGGCCCCATGATTATGTGGTCTGCAAATATGGGTTCCGTGGTGGCCCCACCTGTGACTGCCACACTTCAAGTGTGATCAACCTGAGGTCTAGATGGAGCCGTCCTTGACAGTTAAATGCGCCCCATAAAGGCCCTTTACTACAGATCCTGCTTTAAGTCCTCGTTGACAGTCACATGCGAGGCCACTATAGACAAACCCACTTGGGACTCACATTTGCAGCCTGCATGTCAACCATGGGGCCCACATGGACATGCTGGCTGAGTCTTTCCAAATTAAACCTCATAAAGAAAAACATTCATATTGAATCAGCTATTTTCTGAGACTGAAGTGCTTCCTCCTGCTCATTTTCACTGCAAACTCCTCAGTTGTGTTTCCAAAACCCTTGTTTTTTTTCCATACACATTTATAGGATCGCTCAGTCTCTTACCGTTTATATTTTGTTTTTTCACAAAGTTAGTTTAAAGAACAGTGGTGCAGAGCTGTCACTATTAGGGAATGCTGTTTTTAGGTTTCCTCTCCTCAGTTGTTTCAGCAGCTATCGATTTGTTCAACTCATTGCACAAATTACCCCAAAACTGCTTATTTTCTGACAGGTAGTTCTTTTCTTAATAGCTTCCAGTAATTTGACAGGGTAGCAAACTCTCCAGAAATCTGCACACAATGCCAAAGCAACCCAATAAGGATTATTTATCTCCAATGTCGTGCACTAACCAAAGACATAAACAGAAAGACTTCTGCGTTTTAAATGAAAAAAACTGTCTCTCATTTTCCATCATGCTTAGGGGATATGAATACAATTACATTTTTCTGTTTCATCTTCCAAATGGTAATTATTTTCTTTGTTAGTATGTGTGATGTGTAGTCTAGAATATAATGATAATGTTGGCTTCTGTTGTTAAACACACAGCATGTAAATTCTGCTGCCAGGGGCTCTCAAACTAAGCAATTACAAAATACGATGATTAGAGTGCAGCGCTGCTCAGAGGGCCAAGCATAATTAGGGAGAATAGCTGTTAAAAGTGGTCTTTGTGGTTTTTGCTACTAGTTACTCACTTTGCATTGCTCACTCACTGCTCATAGTGCAAACCAGGATGGGAACTTTACACAGCTTTTCTCCCTCACTATAAAAAAAATTAGGAGTATGTGTGTATATATATATATACACACACACACTATATGGACAAAAGTATTTGGTCACACCTGGTTATTATTGAATTCAGGTGTTTCTATCAGGCGAGTGCCACAAGTGTATAAAATCAATGCTGTCTATTTGGAAAAGTTTGTGATACAGAATGGGTCGTTCTGAAGCGCTCAGTGATTTTAGGCTATTGCAATATGACTGTTTGTGAAATCTTATCCCCGCTGGATATTCCACAGTTAACTGTAAGTGATATAAAAAGCGGGAATGTTTAGGAACAACAGCAACTCAGCCACAAAGCAGGAGACATAACCTCACAGAGCTGGGTCAACAACTGTTAAGGTGCATGGTGTGTAAAAGTCACCAAAGCTCTGCTGATTCCAAAGCTAAAGAGTTCTGAAGTGGAATTAATATAAGCACAAAAACTGTGCAGCTGGAGCTTCATGGTATGGCGTTCCATGGCCTCACATCACCAAGTCCAGTGCCAAGCATCAGATGGATGGTGTAAAGCACACAAAACTGGATAGACTGGATTAGTGGAAATGTGTTCAGTGGAATGAACACATTAATGGGGCTGGTATGGGACTGTTTTTTAGGGTTTGGGCTAGGCCCCTTGTCTCAAGTGAAGGCCAATCTTAAAGCTTTAGCATACCAAGACATTTTGGACAATGCTTTGCTTCCAACTTTGTGATAACAGGGGAAGGCCCATTTTATTCCATGACTGTGCCCCAGTGCACAAAAAAAGGTCTATAGAGACAAGAACTTGACTGGTCCACACAGAGCCATGACCTCAACCCCATCAAGCACAATTGGGATGAACTGGAACAGAGATTGAGAGCCAGACCCTCTCGTCCAACGTCAGTGCCTGACATCATAAAGCCTCTACAGAATAAATGGGCACAAATTCACACAGAAACACTTTAAAACCTTGTGGAAAGCCTTCCAGGAAGAGTGGAGGCTGTTATAGATACAAAAGGGGACAACTGCATATTACAGTACATATGTTTGAATAAAATTTCTTTACAGTCCCTGTTGGTGTAATGACTAGGTGGCCAAATACTTTTGTCTGTATAGTGTATACGACATATGAAAAGTGTTTTTTATCTAAATTAGAGATATAGTTTTCTCAAGACACTTTGCAAAGAGGGCAGGTGGGCTTTCTTTGGTATATGATTATAAAGACCAGTACTAATCACCCTGAGCCTATTCTCAGCAACATTTAGCAACTTCACAGAAACAAGAATAACCTTTCCTTTAACAAGCAGGAACCTCAAGCAGAAACACACTCATGTTGAATGGCCTGTCTGCCAAAGCCAGGCTGGTGTTGAAAACAGGGAGAGAGGCAGGGGTATAGGGGACAGCAGGAAGAGAGACAAGGGAAATGGAGAAAATATAGAGGTGGGTGAAGGGAGAGAAAAAGGGGAGGTGAAGACAAAAGAAGGGTGAAAACGGAACAAGGAAATGAGGAAAAAGACAGGAGGGATGTGCAGAAAATGAGAAAATAAGCAGATCAGCAGGTTACGTCACTGATTAGATACCTTGTCAGTGAAGCTCCTTCTGCAGCCTCTTGAAACATTACTTTTACTTCCTTCTTGCAATGTAATAATGATTGATACTCTGATCATTTTCTGTATCTTTTGACACATGCTTTAGAGAAATACCATATTATTTCACTGACGAATAGTATCAGTGGTACAGATGCCTTCAATCAAATTGCAGTCAAATTTTTTCACCATAAGAGGAAGAGGACTGTTTAAATGGCAAAAATATTGCCATTGCTTTTTTGCAATTTAGGCAGATCCCTTGTACTAGAAATTATCCATAATGAGAATACAGGGTTTTGATTTGCTACCATACTTTTACCAAGTTTCAAAATTGCTTCTTTTTTACTTTCATTGCATCAGAATTTAAAGTTCTGGTTTCATGACAACCCATAACTCCCACTGCATTTATTGGATGTGAAATACATTTCTGTGTTTAGGAGGCGTTTTTTGACTTCTGCCTCTGCTGAAAGGTCAGGAGGGCCACTAAGGAGAAGTCTTGTAACTGGCAAAGTTTCAGGGACTATATTTTATAATAAATGATAAATAAAAATGTATTTTAATATAACTTTCTGACTACTTTATGATGCCAAGGCACAGAGGTTCGAAGTTTTCTGTGGGTCACAGTGCAGCCTCAGTCCATATATGCCTGCAGATAAGCTCACAGAGCAGCAGAGTTCTTTCAGGTCTGTGCCCAGCTCAAACCTCTGAGTCAAAGCCTGCAGTTTCTCATCCCCTTTAAGGTCTAAATCCATGAGGGGGGGTCGGGGTCCTGGGAGTGAGGGGGAGATAGAGAGTGTGCGGTGGTCATGATGAGAGGTGCAGCATCAGCAGCAGTGCAGGCTTTACTGGACTTCTGTTGAGGGAGCTCATTTAGGCGAGGCAAGGCAATTTCATTTATAGAAGTGCAGTCATACAAAGAGAAACTCAAAGTGCTTTAAACAGTCATGCAAAGACAACAACGTCTGCATCAAGCAATGAAACATTTGTATTTAAAGGTTTTTTATTATATAACAGATGACAGTGTTATCAACTTCCAGGCTTAATATATGACACAAATAAAACTCAGTCATGTCAAATGAAGGAGATGCTGAGGGGTCCCAATGTGTTGAGTCCATCATGGGGTCCACTGAAGGGAAGAAAAAGAAACTCCACCTACTGCCTGGCAGTAAAATGCTTCGGAGCGGCATCCATCTGTTGCATGGTGAAAGTACAGTGTTGGGTCAAGAAGGAGGGTAGAGGCGTATTCTTTTGGGATTTGTGGAAATGTTAAAGCAAGGGTTGACCTTTGACCTTCAAAATCCAATCAGTTTGGACATTTGAGCAAAGTTCTGTCCACATATTGCATTTATAAAAATGGCCTGAACAGAAACTGGAAAACATACTGCCTCCAGCCACAGCAGTTTCCAAAGTGGAGGTATAAAAACATTAACCTCAATAGGATAGAAAACTTTCGACCAGTCTAAATCTAAACTTTTGTTCAATATAATTTTTCAAAATTTTACAGCAACTTTTTCCCACATATTCTGATTTTGCTTTAAACAGACTTTAAAATACAAAGAGTTAGGTTAACCCTAATCCTAAGACCCAACACCTACTGATTTTACCACCTTTGAATTGTTAAAAGTGATCAATAACCTATTTAGGCATAACTCTTCTCAGTACAGTAGGTCACATTCTTACACCCAAAATGCTTGAAATGTGACTAAAGTCAACTTTTCAGTTGTACTTATTTGTTTTTGTAAAGCTTTAAACCTTGCAGGTGATGTCCAAATAACCTGTTATTGAACCCTGAACGCTTATGTTTCATAGGATCTTGAACCCCTGGCTTTAAACCTTGGAGTTGTTAAAGAGAAAACTAGTCAGTCTACTGTCTTAATCCATGGTCACAAGGTGAGAGTGGTGAGTGGAGGTAACCTGACACGCCAGATGGATTTGTTTCATCCATCTGGAAACCTTCAATACTAAGTGTTTGGGAAAGGGCAGAGGCTTTGAAAAAAATCCGGAGTGTGATTGGATGAACATTCTGTCTGTCACATCTTTACGGGCCAATCAGAGCAACAAAACACGTGACGTAGCCACGACCGAGGTGCGTGTGCGCAGCTACAGAGGAATAACACGAACCATGGCGACTATAGACATGTCAGTACATGACTTCTGTCGTTTTTTGAAAAGCACCTCACTGCTGTTCTTTGTTCTTCTTTTAACAAAGAAATGTTGTCAAGTTCTGATAAAACTGGCATTTTAGCAGCACCCATGCTAATGCCTTCCGCCATAATTGCACCAGCCTCTTGTTGCTGCCTGCATCCGTCACGACACCACCGTGCCTGAAACTACTGCCCCTTGTCGCTGATTGGTCCTGTCACTTTCTAACCAGGCCCAAACAGTTTAGACAGGAGCTTTGCAAGATGGATTCACCAGTGAAAAACAAGGAAACGGGCATATCCATCTGCTTTGCAAGGTTAGAGTGGAGGTCTTTCTTTGGAGGTTTTCAGAGCAGGACTTATTGGCAAAAGAGCTTTTGGTAGACTTAGGGGTTGTGACTCTGGAATTTTGTTTTAATACCACAAAAATAGAAGTCCTTGAGCCCAATATTAGTTAATGTCTTGTTTCAATTGTCAAAAGTTGCAGTCAAACTCCTGAACTCAGTCTAAATTGCACTGTAACAGTCGGCAATGCATCTGTACCAAAACCTTTCCAATCTTTTTGTGCAGTTTGGACCGTGTTAGACTTTTATGACTATGTTGAGGGTGTTTCACCTTTATTAGGAAAGGACAACTGAGGAGAGGCAGGAAGTATGGGGGGAGAGAGAGTAGGGGAATGGATCTTGCGACTAGTGCATCAAGGACTCTGTATGTATATGGACGCCTGCTCTACCCACTGTGCTAAACTGGTGCCCATACAGTTGGAATTTTGATGGATCATTCATCTCCTCCTATCTCATGAAAAAGATTTATGTGTCATTTTGTTATACCTTTCATTCTGCCAGTTAAAAAGTATTTAAATTTTTTTCAATCTTTTATGACTTCCTGTGATCTCACATATGCACAAAAGTAGGGGTGAGCTGGGTTGTCAGTGACTGGTTTTTGTTTTTTGAAAATAACTGTCAAGTTAACGGCCTTCCCAACTATTGTTGTGCATAAGAAAAAATAAATGCTCATGAAATCTTGCAAGATGGGACTTTTTCAAAAATATTCCAATATTTTAAGCCAGTGGATTTTAGATTTTCGTGAGCTATAAACTATAATCAGGTCAGGTATTAAAGCACTGGTCCGGCATCTGGCCTCCTAATGGCTATCTGGTACCTTCCCAGCTGCCCTCTCCATGATGCCCAACCCCGCCCCCCGCAGTCAGCAGATAACTCTGCCAAGGTAGGGGAACTGCTCTAACGTTCACTCTCTCATGATTCATAGACACAGATTTGATGGCAGCATCCAAAACATCCCCAAATGCCTGGATCTTTCTTTTAGCCCAGGAGACATTCATCCCCAGTGCTCAGCCTCCTCACTCAGGAAGTCAAGAATCCCACAAGGATATCTACAGTCTTCACAAAGATCTCAGTATCATCAGCAAAGTCCAGATCAGTGATCTGCCAAATGACACTCCACTGTTTGCTGTCCCTTACCTGTCCCATTATCCAGTCCATACAGGTGCTAAAGAGTATAGGAGATAAGATGCACCCCTGCCTCACCCCAGAATCAACTGAGAAGAAGTGGAGCCACCACACTTCACAGCTCCAGCATCCTCTAACGGGTATTTCTTATGACAGAGTCACACACCCTCTGGAAGTCGCCATTGGCTGCAAGCAACCCTCTATTGAATTTCCAAAAGTGGTCATTGAGGACCCAGAGTACCAGGATGCAGGCTCACGTTGATCTTTTTGGAGTAACACCGGAAAGTTCAGGCCTCTGGTGTTATATTTTTTATTTTTAATGATTTTTTATTTTTTTATTTTTAATGATTGCATAAGCCGTAATCATCCAGATTAAAACAATAAATGTCCTGAATTTTTTTCATTTTCTGTGTAATGAATCCAGAATCTGTGTAGGTTTAACTTTTTTGCTGAATTTTTAGGGAGGAAAAGTTGCTGACACCTGGTAAGCCAACACAACAGAAAAAATAAATGGAAATGTTTTTGTAACGGACAAATCTTGGTCCAACATTCTCCTACAAACTCCTGAGGGAAACATCTGGCTCTTTACCAATTTAATTCTCCACCATGTTCAGTAGCTGGTCAATAACTTTGTCCATCTGCAATTTGATGCTGGAAATGTGGTGTTTTTGCTTCTGGGGGAAAAACAGTAAGCATGTGCCAAAAGCAATAAGAGTGAGAGTGATGGAAGTAAGATGCCTAAAGGTCCAATAAAGCTTAGGAAAAGGAAAGAGGAAGATGGTTGTTATTTGGGAGAAAAAACACTGTCTTCAAGACAGAAATAGTCGATCAACTTGTTGATGTGAGAATGCTTATCACTGTCCAATGAGTTGTCTTTAATACATTGTCTCTCTTGTAAAACTTGTTCACTTCGTGTCTTGTGTTTCTAGGTAAAGCTTGAATGTAGTCTTCATGTCTGTGGGGGACAGATTAAAGTTACAGCTCCAGAAAGCATCTATTCTCAGTATTCCTCCCTCTCACCTGCTGTTAGTCTTCGTTAGCATACAGTGCAAATGAATTTCTGCAGAGTTCATGAGAATAATTGCTTCATTTGTCCTGACATCCACTTCACTTTGGTATTTAAATCTTTTTTCACATTAATTTCACAGTAAAGACATGCATGCTCACATCATACTGGCTCATAAACAGACTCAAACTTTTCTTTGAAGGCTGAAGCAGAAACCAGTCAAAGCTAACTTTGCATTTCAGAACAGTAAATCTAGATTTGTCATCTCCCCGACCAGGCATCTAACCTTTCATTTGTTCATGTGTAGTTGAGATTTTTCCTTACAGAGTTTCGCTTTCTTCATCCTGCCTGTTAATGTCTTACATAAGACAGATGGGTAGAGAGAGGTTCTTTTCTGAGAATTACGTAACAAGAGAATGCTTTTAAAGGGATCCTGAGTGCATTTTAGCATGTTAGCCCGAGCAAGTGATTCACAATTGGGGAGAATTTGCACCCAAGGGGTGTACTTGTACCATTACTAGGAAAATCAGTGAGATCTTAGAACTGCCTGACTAATTCTGAGACACAGGCAATTTAATTTGATTGAATATGTACATAGAAAAACAGACTTGAGTGGCTTTGGTAAGATTTATTTTTGTGGCTTTAATGCCTATGTTGCAGGAACAAGATGGTCGAAAGAGTTGACAACTAGTGAGAGAGCAGGTATGGAGAATGACATGCAGAAATGGAGCCACAGACTGGATTTGAACCTGGGCCACCCACGAGGACAGAAGTCTCTGCACGGGGATCGAACCCTCCCAGGAGCTAAGTTTGACCGTTTTTTTTTACAAATAAATGCTGATCTCTTCCAGGAACTTTCTGTTTTGGTAGGGTGTTCCCTTGTTCTTGTTGTTTAGTTGTTTCTTTCGTATTCACGGTGATATTTACTCATACACCCAAATGGTGCAGCTCGGACACATCCTCAGTGATGAACCCAGGGTCATAGGGTGTTTTGGGTCTCAGATCATCATACACCCTCACCTGGACGACCCAGCCGGGGGTGATCAATCTCCAATTTGTGTCCGAGTAGCACTACACCATGGATCTGCCCTCTTGATCCACAGCCACCTAGAGGCTTTTTCTGCTGCCTCGCTGATGGTTCTGGTGGCTTTTTTCTCCTGCAACCCTCTGATCCCAAGGAGCTTGAGTACTTGGTGCAGAGATTGCCCCGGGAAACCCCTGCAGCCCACCTCAAACGGCTCGCACCAGGCCCTCCAGCCATTCTCCCTGCAGGTCTCCACCAGCTCCAGGTATCTGGCCTTCTTGCGCTCATAGGCCTCGCTCATCCATGATATAGCTTTCGTTTTCACTTTACCGTCAATTTTTTTATTGTTTTTTCTGTATAGATGAGAAAAGATAAGAAGAGTCAGTCTATAAATGTGTTTGAGTTCCAACCCAATCATTAACCCTGATGAATGTACAAACTGCTTTCTGGTGATTAGGCAAAGCAGAGGGAACGAAGATAAGTGTGATGTTGATCATTTGCATCTGAGCCATCGTGTATAGCCATTTAAAAAAAAATTCTGCCCCTCCTAAACTCTTTGTAAAGAAAGTTTCCCAGTCAAGTTCATTCAGTTTGACATCATTTGACTAAAATCTGACAAATTTAACCATGTCTGAATTCATGATTGATATTAATAATGGTATTTTACTCAGTTAATTCTCTTTTTCTATACTGATGAAAGAATCATGTCATTATTTTTCAGAATATGTGGTCTCCAGATGAAATCTGCTCTGTGACTAGGCTGTGTGACACACCTAACATGAAACATTAATGTTACACCACCACGCATTAGTCCTTAATGCATGGTGCGTCTATGGTAGAGCAGTGTGGAGAAAAGATCATCCATTCTAATCAATTACATAAAACATAGATGAACACAAAATATATAAAAATAATGATACTGTAACAGAGCCGGCTCTTAGAACTGGCCCATTCAAGAGCAACTCATACTGTCCACCCAGTACTCCACAGCAATCCATGTAATGTGTCGACTCAATGCAGAACACTTGTGGGTTTTTCTTGGAGCTAACCTGTTGTTTAAAGAGCTCAACAGCATGGTTCAGGAAGTAAAAATCACATGCATTCTCTCCATAGCAGATTTGATTATTAGCCAAAACTTCAGACTATTAAAGTCAGACCTACATGTTACCTGAGTGTGAAACACTGATGTAAGCTACTGTAAAAGACAAAAGACTGTGAGATATCCCCCAGTTTTTGAGAAAAACCTGTTTTTTCATGATCTCAGATGAGAATGGGACAGCATTCCTCTTACAAAACTCCAGGAACTGGTCTCCTCACTTTCCAGATGTTTACAGACTGTTGTTAAAAGAGGGGGTGTTACACATATGGTAAACATGGCCCTGTCCGTATATTTTTGAGATGTGTTGCTGCCATCAAATTCAAACTGAGCTGGTATGAAATGGTAAAATGTCTCAGTTTCAACATCTAATGTGTTGTTTGTGTTCAGTTGTGAAAAAAATATGGGTTTATGAGATCTGAAAATCATTACATTCAGCTTTTATTTGTATTTTATAATAATAATAATAATAATAATAATAATAATAATAATAATACATTTTTTATAAAGCTCTTTTCATAAAAACTCAAATACACTGTACAGAGCAGAAAAAAGAAAAAATCACATAAACAGTACCAAAAAACCCCAACAAAGTCAACACAAGCAAAAACAAAAAGACAAAGCAAGCTCAGAATCATAGATTAAAAGCTTTTCTAAAGAGGTGTGTTTTGAAGAGTGATTTAAAAGTAGGAAGGTCCGTGCAGTTTTGAATTTGAGTTAGGAGTGGGTTCCAAAGGGAAGGGGCTGCTCTGGAGAAGGCTCTGTCCCCCATTTGGTGATTTTTAAATTGAATTGGGTAAAAATTCTAATTTTACACAGAGTCCCAACTTTTTTGGGAATTGTGGATGTGCAGTGCTTAACAAATTTATTAGACCACCTGTCATAAAAACGAGAAAACAAAATTATTTTAGAAATTTTTCAAAAACTTCTTTGAAACTAAAAATGTTATTATTTATTTGGCAAATAACAAACTGAAACAACTAAATAGTCCTTTTTCACACATAATAACCAAAAAAATTAATATTTTGTATGGCCTCCTCTGGCCTTGATAACAGCTTACATTCTTGCTGCCATTGTTTTTATGGACTTTTCCACAGTCTCTTTTGTTATTGAGTTCCAAATAGTTTCTAGCTGTTCCCACAGACTTGCTTCAGATGAAACTTTTGTGCCAACAATCTTTAAATCTACTAAATCCCAAATTTGTTCAACAGGATTCAAATCCGGACTTTGACTTGGCCAGTCCATCAGTTCCGGTACTCCAGATTCCTTTTTCTTGGTCAAATAGTCTCTGCACAGCTTTGAAGTGTGCTTGGGGTCATTGTCTTGTTGGTATGAACCCATGACCAATCAGATTCAGTCCAGAAGGGATTCCATGATGCACTAAGATGTTGTGGTAGATGTTCTTGTTCATGATACCTTTGATTTTCACTAATTTGCTCACGCCGTATCCACAAATGGAACCCCATACCATGTTTCACTGTGGGTGCACTGCATCTGGCATCACAACGTTCTCCAGCTTTTCTGCGGACATAAACACAGCGATGCTGACCCAAAATTTCAAACTTGGACTTGTCCATCCAGAGTACCTTCTTCCAGTCATCAACAGTCCAGTGTTTGTGCTCCCTGGTAAATCTGAGGCATTTCTGGATGTTTGCAGGCCTCAATAATGGCTTCTTAGCAGCTATTCTTCCCTTTAAGCCTTGTTCTGTCAGTCGTCTGCTTATAGTCATTCTGGAGACTTTCTCAGACTCTGATCTAGAAGCATCCAACTCTGCCTGCAGATCAGCAGTAGTCTTCCTTCTGTTTCTACTACTTCAAATCTTGAGGTGTCTGACATCTGCTTCAATTAACTTTCGTTTCCTGCCTCTTCCTTGGCTCATTTTGTAAGTGCCAGTCTTGGCAATTGACTCCAAAGCATACTTGACCACACTGTGAGAACACTTTCTGTCTTTCCCTATTTGTCTCAGAGACCATCCAGCATCATGAAGTGCTTTAATGCAGACTCTTTCATTTTCAGTGAGCTCTCCACGTTTTACCATTTTGAACAGGAATGAGGAATTTCAAACTGAATTCACCTTTTTATACCCAAATTTGAGCCGGCTCACTGGGCTTCTCTGAGAAGTCAGAAATTAATCAAGCATAACATTCAACCACTAAAACTCATTTTTCTGTTCAGGAATGCAAGTTAATAACTACAACTTGACATATTAATCAAGAAATATTAATGTTCTTTACTATTTTTTCAGGTTTTTTTGTAAATCAGTACATTTGAAAATTCATGGAGAACAATAATAGTTATATTTTAGCATTGAAAATATCATTTGGGTTAAAGAGCTTTTACATATTGGTGTATTAACCATTGCAGAAACATAAAAAATGATTTTGGTAATTACCAATGCTGTTAATTTAGGGCAGCTGTGGTATAAACCTTACTGTGGGTGTTGGTCTAATAAATTTGTTAAGCACTGTATATTTTAAACCAAAAGTACTTTTTCTGATAACTTTCATTTCTTTAAGCTGCTTTACATACAAAGGAAATATATAATGCTTGTTGTATTGCAAGTCTTCTAAATGTACATTTTATTCAAAAAAAAAAAAGTTTTTATTTATTTTTAACATCCTTCCTGACTACCTAGGCTACAGGGACATATGCATTAGACAACCAGCTCTCCACAAAGGAGACTTTTCCTGCAGCTATTTTCTTATCTCCACTTTAAGTGTGTGCACGGGTTTTTTCCAGCTCATTTACCACACATTAACACCCGGTAAATCCTGGATATATATATTTATATGAAATGGAGAACAGAGTAATCACACAGCAATTCATGAGCACAGTTTAAGTTGGGGACTTTCAGCAGTCTGATTATTGATAAGAAATGGAGGTTATTTTACCCCAGTGTCCTTTATGGTCCAGTTCAGCTGATAGAGGATGATGAAATTTGGTATCGGGGCTTTTAATGGTGGCTGTATCATCATAATTGGACTTGCTCAGGAGAAAATTGTAGGACTGTGTGTGTTGGACCAGGTGTGAATTTATACTGCATATGTGCCCAGCGAAGCATCTGTGTTTAAAGTTATATTTAAACCAAATAATCAATATTTAAAGCTCTTCTACTGTGCTCATATTCTACTCCAGTGAATCATTGGTGATAAGGAAAGAAATTAAGGTTTAACATGCAGTGTGTCCTTCCCAGCTCCCACTCCAGATATGATGCTTTAATTTCCCTCTAAATGCAATGAATCATTTTGCTTTGCAGCTGTTTCCTCAGCCTCTCTACAATCTCCTGTCCCCATATTTTTACCCAAATGCTCTTATTTAGTTTGCAAACCAAATGGAGCCAGCCAAGTGATCAATGCACTCCTCCTCTAACTTTTTACTCCCAACATCTGCTGCTGCTTGATTCGCCGGGCTTTTGGCAGGTCATTTGGTTGGAAAAATATTCAATGTCTCCATCGCCTCAAGCTCCTGGAAAAACCTCAGCACCCCTTAGTTGTATTATTCATCCACTTTCCAAACGGACTTACTCCTCTTCAGGGCCACACAGAGCTCCGGGCCTATCCCAGCATGCACTGGTTGGAAGGAGGAGATAGGCTGCCTTTGCTCCAAATAGCTCACTTTTTCTCTTTTACTATAGGAGGAAGTGAAGCTGTGCTCTCAAATTACTGCACTTTTCACACAGTCAGAGCTAGTAAAAAATTTTATTTTCATTTTGCATAAATCTACAAACCACTTTCAGGATTATTTGATGATTGTGTAGGTTTAAAGTGTGGAAAAATGCGTATAACAGTGTCCTGTTAATCATATGGAAGCCTCCTCTGTGATGACCTTGAAAGAGCCTGCAGTGTCATCAGGTGGCTTAGGGCACGGGGACTGTTATCGTTGTCAGAGCAATGGTTTCTGGTAGACGTCCAGGTGAGTAAGGAGTGCCTTCAGGTTGGCAGAGGTTCCTGGATACCTGGATAAACTGGTGAGAGGAAAGGGATATCATATTTCTAATCAGTTCTAAGGGAATAGGGAGGCCACTGAAGAGTCTGCAGGATGGATGTGTTGTGTTCAGTATCCCATGCCCTCATTAAGTTACTGGTAATGCTGTTTTGAACATATCACAGCTTTTGGAGGCTCTTACAGTGACCCAGGACACAAAGGCCTGAACGAGTTCTCCTACATGAGAGAGAGATGGATGATGTTTTGAAGAAGGTAGAGGCAATTCTTGCTTAGATGTTTTATGGTCCTTAAATGCCAAATGAGGGTCAAATTTATCACCAACACCAGGTTCCATTTCGTCAGACAAAGTAGGATTAAGTATTCTTCCAGAGGGGAATGCATGACAAAGACTTGGTAATTTGCCCTCTTGCGTGCTTATCTATTTAACAGAATGTAATAATATACCCTCTAGTGTGCCCTTCAACAAAACAGCATGATAATTTACCCTCTGATCTGCTGTTCTGCTGTACAAAACATGACAATGTGCGCTCCAGGGTGCCTTTCAATTATAATGTGCCAGATAGGGTTTTCTTCAACTGCACCTGACATCATAATATGTCTGATAGGGAGCCCTTCCACTGCTCCAAGCATGACAATGTGCCTTATAGAGTGCTCTTTAACTGCACCAAACATGATAAAGTGCCTGAGAGGGTGCCTTTTAACTGCACCAAGCATAAAGTGCCTGATAGGGTGCCCTCCAACTGCACCAGACATCATAATTCGCCTGATAGGGTGCCCTTCAACTGCACCAGACATTATAATTCACCTGATAGGGTTCCCCTCAACTGCACCAGACATCATAATTCGCCTGATAGGGTGCCCTTCAACTGCACCAGACATTATAATTCACCTGATAGGGTTCCCCTCAACTGCACCAGACATCATAATTCGCCTGATAGGGTGCCCTTCCACTGACCCAAACATCAAAATGTGCCTGATAGGCTGCCTTTCTACTGGAAAAAAAACTTGCTCATGTGCCCTCTAGACTGCCTTTCCACTGAACAAAACATGATAATGTGCCCTCTTTTGTGCCATCCTAGTGGAGAAAATGTGATTATGTGCTCTAAAGTGTATCCTGCTTCTGCACAAAACATAATAGTGGGACCTCTAAAAACATGACAAGGTACCCTTCCACTTAAAAAAATTCGATAATATGACCTCTAGGGTTCCATTCCACTGACAAAACATGTGACCTCTGGGTTGCCCTTTCAGAGAACACATGATAAAGTGGTCTTTCCTACCCTGACCAATTTTCTCAACATATTATGCAAAATTGCCAGTGATAACTGCTTCAGTGGAGCAGCCTTTTTTTTTTTAATGCAGCTGATCGAGACCCAACCAAGGAACAGATGTGAGAAGTGAGATGTGGGAAGACACACTCTTTGAACCTATGCTTTATCCATTAAAATGTTTTATTATTGTTGTTGTTGTTGTTATGATTATCTTTGCCATTCAGACCACGTTTCACCTGATTATGACCACATTTTAACTCTTTAAACTCCCAGTTAATGCTTACTGGGAGACATACGTATTTATAGAAATGCATTTATCAGGGAGATTAAAAACCATCCTTCTCTGAGCTTACCAGTGCCTTTAATATCTGCTCACTTGTTGTGATGTTTCCTCAACTAAGCACACACACATTGTTGGTGAGAATAGCTGAAAAAATGTGCAAGCTGGCAAGATGGAGCAGATGTTACAGAGCATCTGGCATATTTTTGAGGCATAAATACTTCTCTGAAATATTTTATAGTGTGAAAGTATTTGAATGCAGGCACTTTTTACACTCAGGTCTCAGTCCAACACAGCCTAACAGGTATTATTTAACATTATTGGACCACAGATGTTCAGCAATCCAAGTGTAAACCAGCAAAAGACTTTTGCCAAATATTCCAGCCGCTGAAGGATTTGTCACTATCCTGAGAGCTTCCTCACGTCTCTGCCCAGTCACCCCTCTAATGAAAACAAACACAGCCTCAAGGTGTTACTTATGAGACTGGATTTATAAAGCAAGGTCAGACGAGAGAAGTGAAAACAAGAGTGCAGAGCAGTGATATCAGTATTCATGTTTCCTCCGGCTCATCCTTGAAACATTCTTACACTGCAGGTTTACAAACAACACCTCTCCTAAAGCCAATTGTTCATCTTCATTCGAGGAAAACACCAACTTCTCCAAGACAGTTATTTATTATTTTATTAGGACCACTTCTTCCAGAATGGCACTCTTGGTTTGAAATCAGGCAGCACTGCTCCTGAAGCTGCTTGATGGAATCTTTTTGGGGTTTATTTAAGTTTAGATCAGTTTTATATTTAAGTAGTGATGAAGATATATCAGCAGATATTAGCTTCAAAGGCCAATTAATAGTAAAGGAAAATTTCAACATTTCTGCCGATATTTAAAACTGATAGTGGGTGTGAATATCAGCATATATCGACTTTTGCCAGATTACTAAGAAGTTTGTAAAGTTTTAAGATGAGACAACAGACCAACACCAGTTGAGGTCCATCTGGAAAACCTTCAATACTAAGCATTTGGAAAAGGGCAGAGGTTTTGAAAAAAAACTCAAAGTGTGATTGGATGAATGTTCTGTCTGCCACATCTTTACGAGCCAATCAGAGCAACAAAAGATGTGATGTAGCCGCAACCGTGGTGCATGTGTGCAGCTGCAGAGGAATAACGCAAACCATGGTGACTGTAGACATGTCAGTACACAACTTCTGTTGTTTTTGAAAAGAAAACAGGTCACTTTGTTCTTCTTTTAATAAAGAAATGTCATCAAGTTCTAATAAAACTGATGCTTTAGCAGCATCCACGCTAAGCTCTTCCACCATAATAGCACCGACCTCTTGTTGCTGCTTGCTACGTCACAACTCTGCTGCATCTGAAAGTACTGCCCCTTGTCCTGATTGGTCCTGTCACTTTCTAACCGGATCCAAACGGTTCAGACGGGAGCTTTGCAAGATGGATTTGCCAGTGAGAAACAAGGAAACTGGCGTATCCACATTCATGCAAAATTTAACAAAAATCCCTTTAAAACTTTTTGAGATATCTGGTAACAAGCAACGGATGAACATTAGACCGATGACTTTGATGTTTGACCTCCAATTTTGAGTCAGTTCATCCTTAAGCCAGAGTGGGCATTCGTGCAAAGTTTGAAGAAAATCCCTCAATGAAATCTTGAGATACCACATTCACAATCAAGGTAGGAACATAAGCTAAGAAACCTCAACATCTGACCTAGGACCTTACAAATTCAGTGTATTCCTGGGCCTGAGTGGACATTTATGCAATGTTCAGAGACACTCCTCAAAACATTGTTGAGATATCACATTTACACGCAAGCGATGAACCTTGACCTTTGACTGATGACCTTCAAGTTCTGATCAGGTTATCTTTGAGTCAGGGTGGACATCTGTGAAAAATTGGAACAAAATCAGTCCCTGAGGTATTGTGTTTACAAGCAAGGGATTAGCATGAGCCCCACTGAAATGGCCTTTGACATGATCTCAAAAATATGAATGCAATGTCAGTCCATCCATGAGTGAGAGTGGACATTTGTGCTGTTTGAGGGCAATCCTTCAGAGCAGGGGTCATCAACTGCATTTGAACAGGGCAAGCTTTTTCCTATAAAGGCACTTTGGGGGCCAATCTCTTAAAAAAACTAAGAAATTTTAAAAATGGTCTCATTAACATATTTTAGTTTAAATATTACATTCTGTCAAATGTATGTTATTAGGCTCTAACAGTGAGATCAAACCTATCACAGTCAGCCACAAGGGGGCGATATAAATATTTTAGCTGAATATTCCTGAAGCCAAAAGCTGACATAGAAAATGGCAGTTTTATCAGGAATGGACTGATACATTTTGTTAACATGCATCATATTTGACAGTATTGGCTGACAGGTGGTTTTCTGAAAAAACAGGATGAAACAAAAAGTCATCTCAATGAAACTCTTTCAATCTCAGTTGTTTTTGGAGTTGCTTTAATAACTATTTGGAGCTTATCTAAAAAATACTACAACATATCTTTTCCTCTGCACATGTTCTAAACTTGGTGATACTCTGGGGCTCTGGGGGCCCGATGTGGCCTCTGGGCTGCCAGCTGAGGATCACTGCTTTAGAGCACTCTTGAGTTAGTGTAAAGAGTTGAAATCAGTTGACTGTAGAAATGAATTTGGAACAAGTTAAACTAGGAGACTAAAACTGATTAAAAAGAAGACACCCCTCTTTTTGTTGTTGTTGTTGTTGTTGTTGTTGTTCTTCTTCTTCTTCTTCTTCTTCTTGTAAATTCCAAAGGATTGCAGTTATCTCAGGATTTGTACATGGTGTCACACTTTTTGTCCAGGAGATGGTGCTATTGTGCTACTGTGGCTAGTTTAGAGAGACTGGTTAACAGGATCTGCACATGCGCAGCCTAGTCAATAAACAAGCTGCCGTGAGAAAGACGTTAACTCTCGTCCTCTATCATTCCACAGGTAATATAAAAGTTATCTTTCATGTTTTAGCTGGTTCTTTGTGGCATAAACATACTGTATAAGTCCGTTGTTGTGATGTTTGAACAGGAGCTACAGTTACAGTTTTGTAAGCATTGTTTTGTAGCTTTTTGTCAAGATGTGTAGCAGCGTGCTAAGTTTCCTTTGAGTTTCAGTGAGACGTTTAGTAAGTGTAGGTAACTCGGGTGAATGTGTAGCAGATGTTCTTTAAACCAAAAGGAATGTATATTTTCTCAACTGCTAAGAGTAGTAGTCAGTAGCAGAGAGTAAGTAATGTTCACTGCAGGTATTTATCATTCAGTGTTCCATTTATTGTTTACCGCTCAGTAACGGCGCCATTTTGTTAAACTATGCAAGTGACTGTGCGCATGCGGCGTAGTTTCAAGTTGAGTTCAATAGCTTTGATGACGTTGTGTGTAATTTCTGACCGTTTGAGCAGCAGTAGGAATAACAGAGCTCCAAGCATAAACTGAATGTGTTTTGACATATGATAGTGAGCATTTGAGATAAATGCGATATATTGTAGTGACATTTGTTTTGCTTTAAATGAGCATGTCATTGTTTGTTTATTGTCTTTATGATTTTCTCTGAATTAACAAAACGTCATGCTGATGTTGAAGTTAGAGCAAAGCTCAGTCAATAAACAAGCTGCCATGAGAAAGACGTTAACTCTCATCCTCTATCATTCTACAGTGTTGTTCTACCTGTGTAGTGTTGCTGCCGCGCCAGATTTCCGCTAGGTCTGGCTGGTAACATTATCCCATTCCCATGCGAGGAAAGAATAAGAGCCCCAACTTGACTTTTGACCTCCAACATCTCGTCAATTCATCCTTGAGTCAAAGTGGAGATTTGTACAGAGTTTACATAAAATTCCTCAAAGCTTTACTGAGATATTATGTTCACAAGCAAGGATGAACATGAGGCTCAGTGAAGGATATCAGCTAGTCTCATCTTACGAACAGGCATATGAGAACCGTTACAATCCTGTCTATGGACTGACAAATCATTTTCATAAAATGCAGATCTTTTAACTTTTACAACACTTCAACTTGAAAACAGTCATATTCATCTTATCTTTATTTATTTACTTTATCTATTCTTATATTTGTTTTGTTTACCTTCTTGCTTGTTTTGTCTGTGCCACCAGAATTTCTCCTCTGAGGATCAATAAAATATTGTCTTGTTTTGTCTTATATTTTTTCAAAAATCAACTCTTTTTCATCCCTATCAGTAAGAGTGTAAGGCCTCGTGCTGTGTATGATTCGCCAGAGAGGAAAGACAGTGGTAGGTCTAGAAATACTCAGACAAGAGCTGTCAGAAATAAGCCTAAGAGACGCTTTAGTGAGGATAAATAAAGTACCCTCAAAGATGGAGCCTTACAGGTGTTGACATCAACCTGTGGATGACACTGACCCAGCGGGGCTCTGCTCATTTGTTGGCAGCAGCAACAGCAGGCCGGGACACCACCAGCTGACCTCAGGGGACAATAACGGGGACTACAACCCGCTGAGACGGGACTACATGCTGGGAAACATCCCACCAACAGCTTCCAGTCTTATATCATTCTCTGCATGAGGGAGCAGAAGATTTTACAGTAAACAAGACTTTCAACGTGGAATTAATAAGCAGGTTCCATTTTAATGTAGAAGCCAGTTTGTTGACTCACTTTCATTGATATTTTATAATTTATTTTTAAATCTGTATGTACAACTTCAAATTCCTCTGAAATAGAGCTGGATTCAGTTTTACAACAGAGGAAAAAATCTGTTACGTCCCAGGCGTGCTAAGAGCTACCAGCCTCTGAAGTATTTGCCAGAGGCAGTAAAACGATTCAAGTGAGCAGGTTTCCAGTTGTTTACTAGGACACATGAAGCTAGCCGTATAGTTTGGGGGATCTTGATGTTAATGATGAAATCCAAAAGGAAGCAAAGCAGTGAGGCTATAAAAAGAAAAGCAGAAATGTGCCAGAATGTAACCTGCCCTCATAGCATCAACTTGTGGGCCAAATGTGGCATTGATCCAGCACCTTTGGCTGAAATTTGGCATGGCAAAATGTATGTGGGCCAAATGGTAACCACATATGCTCTGCCATACCTTCAAACTTGGATGGAGTTTCTCTACTGGGAAACTTGCATAGTTGAAGCACTTGGGCCAAATATGAGTTTTGACATTTGGGCCACATGTGGTTAATAATGGCATTCGTGACATGGCAGAACATATGAGGGCCAAGTCAGAACCATGTGTGTTTCACCGTACCTTCAAAACTGGACGACAGCAACAGTTCAAGACAGGGGTGTCAAACTCAAGGCCCAGGGCCAAATCCGGCTCACAAGATCCATTCATCCATCCATCCATTTTCTATTCCACTTATCCCGTTCGGGGTCATAGGAGGGCTGGAGCCTATCCCAGCTGTCATTGGGCAAGGGGCGGGGTACATCCAGGACTGGTCTCCAGTCAATCACAGGGCTGACATATAGAGATAACCAGGCACGCTCACATTCACACCTACGGTCAATTTTGAGTCACCAGTTAACCTAATGTGCATGATTTTAGTGGTGGTAGGCACCGGGGTACCTGGAGAGAACCCACGCATACATAGGGAGAATGTGCAAACTCCACACAGAAAAGGCCTGACTGGGAAGCGAACTTGGGACCTTCTTGCTGTGAGACAACAGCGCTAATCCCTGTGCCGACGTGCATTCCCCTGCCCCTTGAGATCATACCATATTTTTATTATAACTGGCCCACCAGTATGAAGTCTGCAGATTTCCTCCAGCATAGAAATGTAAACTTGTCCTTAATGATTCAAAAGTCCTTGTTAAGTCATAAAAGATGGAAAATAAAGGGTTAAAAATAATAACAAAAAGTCCGGAATGGGGAAAAGAAATTAATTTGTGTTTTCACTGCATTTTTTCAGTTTTGTGTCTCACAATTCTGACTTAAACTTTTTATTTGGACTTTTTATTTCATATTTTGACCTTTAAGACTCATAATTATGAGTTTTTATCTCATATTGACCTTTTATGTTCACAATTTTAAATTGTAAGTCATATTTTGACATTTTAAACTCAAAATTGAATTTTATCTCGTTTTGACCTTTAAAACCCATGATTTTTAATTTTGTCACATTCATTCAGACCTTTTCAACTTCTAACCTTGAGCTTTAATCCCATTTTTTCATCTCTTAGACTCAGTCTAAATTTCAACTCATATTTTCACCCTTACAGTTAAAAGTCATGATTTTGAATTTTGTCTCATATTTTGACCTTGAAACCTGATGATTCTGACTTTCTATTTTACAGGTTTGTCCATAAAAACATGTTTACATTTAATTTTGTGTTTTGAACTAATAAGTGTAACTTTTTATCTCAGATTTTGAGCCCTTAAAAATCTAAAAATTCTCATGTTTGACAACTTTTGATCAGTTGTGCCCCACTTCACACAGCAGGAACCCTTTTCATAATTTTTGCCCTTGCTCCTCAAACATCATGAGTCTGCCACTGGCCACATTTGAAATAGTTTGCTTTTAAGCAAACTATTTCAAATTGAAAAATGTAAGGATTTGTTCATAAAATCACTTTTGCTGCTAATCATTGACACCATCCAGGCTGTAAAAATCAATACAAAAAATTCCTTTGCATATAGTATGTTGAAAATAATTCATTTTTCTGTTTTTTTTGTTTGTTTGTTTGTTTGTTTTTCATCAAAACATGGTGGGATCATGACAAAAAACTGGCAGTCTAAGGGTTAAATTTTTTTAAATTAATACATATTTGATATCAATAATTTGGTCAGTTTTTGGTAAAAAAAAATATCTTAATGAAAGTAGATAGAAATATTTATATATATATATATATATAGATAGATAGATATAGATATAGATATAGATAGCCACCATATGAAAAGTGCATTTTTGCACAGCTTGAATGTGACTAATATTAAAACAATCTCTTAGGGTTGAAACAGAGATCTGGCTGTCTATAAAAATGAATGTGTTATGTAAAATATAGGCTTGTTTCATCACCCTTACAAAGGAGTGCATATGCATAGAGCTGCAGCCATCCCTTTTATTCCTCTAGGCTGTTTTAAAGAGCATAGTTCAAGTTTTTGCCAAAGATCTCTACAGTGATCTAACTGTCCTAGAGTGAAATGGTTTGTTCAAAAGGGAAAAAGGCAGAGAAAGAGAGAAAGGGCTCATAAAGGAGCCTTAACTTGCTTTTTTGAGCTTCTTGATGCTGTCAGTTTTCAAAGACAGTCTTCGGCACTGCTGGGGTAATGAAAGTGGATCGGTGAGAGGTGGGAAATGGACTGTAATAAATTGAAACAGACTGAAAAAATTGTCTGTAATTATTACTGTGTTCAATTAGCCTTAACATGATTGCTGAAGGGACCAGGTACTTAGTGGTTCAGACCAGAGCAGCTCAGGCGTGACACTTTTTCTGCACATAGATTGCAATTAAGTGCAGCACCTTTAAAGACACATTAGTATCAAAAGAAAAACACTGGTGGGGAAGAAGTTTTCATCAGCAGCCAGCCTGTCAGAGGAAAACTTGGACTTGTAGTTAATGAATGCACACACTTTAGAGGTATAAGAATATTCAAATTTTCTCAGCAGTAGGAGTTTCTCTCAGCTGGCATTGATCTTTAGTGAGTGAGCAAGAGGAACACATGTATTGCAGCACAGAGGATGAGGTGAAACTCTCCAGAAAGCTGCAGGGTATTGAGAGTGTTGTGGAGCGTGATATTAGGGCCAGAGCTTCCCACCAAGAGGTCTACGAGCTGTAACGACCTGCGAGCATCTCCAGGCCAGCAGCCATGACAGACAGGCTCTCTCAGCTGGAACGAGACGGAGGAAAGGATGGAGGGGAGTGTGCTGCTGCTGTCTGAACAGATAACTCTTTTTAATATGAGTTATTCTCATGAAGCTCTCCCCATTTGGGAATTGCACTCATTTAGTATCCCATGTGTATTCAGGGGAATAAACAGGCTAAATAAGTGGGTATAAGCTTACCTGTAGATAGTATGAGCATAGAAATGAAGGACTGCTTTGTTGTGATTAAACAAACTTTGACAGAGGCATTGCATCTGAAAGTCATTTTTTCAGGCCTGTGTTGGGTCTTTTGATGTTAGCATGACTGCTGAGGTGCTAACTTTTTCCAGATTTGCTCCATAAAATCATAACTAATATTGTTAACCATACAGAGGTTAACAACTACAACATTTATGGAGACAGGCTGGAGATGAGTCAGCCTTAGCTGATCAAACAATAAGAGCAACAGACTTTCATTGTGTTTGTTAAAGCTGCAGAAGCTGTGGGTCTATGAATCACTATAATGAAACTTAAAACAACATTTTTAGATCCTCTTAAGCCTGATTTATGCCTCCACATTAGAACTACAGCATGTCTGTGTAGCCCTCAACCTTACGCAGTAACTACCTTGTACCTCCTCAGACCTGTAACTATATGTCAAAACAACGCAGACCGCAAGCCCTGTGATTGGTCCACTTATTGGCATTGGTGGCTAACAGTCTGTGAGTAAAACATATAAGCAGGCCTGTCTGCAGAATTGGCTAGGCCCCTGAAAAACCCAGAGAATCTCCTGTGATTTATTGATGATATCAGTGCATGTGTGTTGGGTCAGTAGCATTATTCTTAGCATTCTGGCAACCATTATTAGGGCCCGAGCATCGAATGGTGGGAGGACCTAATTGTTTTCGCTAGGATTATCTTACTTATTATTTGCTGTCATTGCATGGACTTTTGAGGCCCTTAACATTTCTGAACTCATGGGAAATTTTGCATGTACATCCAGTCTTGCGAAAATTTTGATATTTTTTGGGTTTCTTGTGCGATCATTCAGAATCACAAAAACAGCACCCCCTGAAAGTTTTCAAAGTTAAGGCCCCCTCCTTTGACTTTGACTCCTTTGACCTCCTTTGATTGTAGATTCATGAAATCTTGTGTGCAGGTGCAGCTTGGGGAGATCTACAAAAAAGCCTCTCGGGTCTACACTCTATCTCCAACAGGAAATCCGCCATTTTTAATAAATATGCAAAAAAGGGGGCTGTTTTTGGCCTTTTCCAGGGGTCATATCTGGATTAACTCCTCCAAAGGGATTTCATCCGATCGACTTGTACTTTGGCACAGAGGTAGATTAGACATGGATGATGAAAAGTTTTTCGGGGTTTTCTCAGTCGAAAGGTGTGGCCATGGGGAGCCCTCAAATTTGCATATGTCTCTGGTAAACAGGAAGTAGTTTATAACTCAGCCGTGCATTGTCTGATTGGACTCATATTGCTCAGGAATATCGACAGTCATGGTCTGCACCCATTTATATGATCAGACTTTTTACAGATCAAAGTGCCACCTAGTGGTGACAGGAAATGTCAAGGTTTATGGTGCAAGCTACAGTTTAAAAACTATGCAAGATATCCACTTCAAATTTGTGTCAGGAAGGACTAAAGAAGTGGATTTAGCTTTGTGAAGAATAAAAAAGGCTTTTCATCAGAGGGCATGAACTTGGATATCCACTTCAAATTTGTGTCAGGAAGGACTAAAGAAGTGGATTTAGCTTTGTGAAGAATAAAAAAGGCTTTTCATCAGAGGGCATGAACTTGGCGGGGCGAGAAAGTCAAGAGTCACCATTTTGTCTCACCAAAAATTTTAAACAGTGATAACTCTAGTATACATTGTCATATCTGAGACAGAATTCATGTGCTTGATAGCAGTCCAGGCCAGAACACATCCATACTTGAAATTTTGAAAAATTGTACAGTGCCACCCTCGGGCAACAGAAAGTCACTACTCCTGAATTTCACGTTGCAGTACCTACATGGTTGGAAAAATCACTCTGAAATTCACTCAGGCTGTTCACAAGGAGTTGGCCTTACACATATATAGTGGTCAAATGTCTACATTAAAAGGCGTGGCTATGGCGATTTTCTGTTTTCCATGAAACAGGAAGTAGATTTTTCAAACGGTTATAAGACATGTAGAGCAATGAAACTTTACAAAAAAAAACTCATCAGCATGCTGAAGGGTTTTTGAAATGTTCTGGGGGCACCCTTGAGCCAATAGGCCATGCCCACCTATTGGCTCAAGGGTGCCCCCAGAACATTTAAAAAATTCCGCCCCCCCGAGCAGGTTTAACCTAGGATTTTGAACATGTGTGGGCAGATGCGTCATGTCAGGAAGAAAAAAAAATCCTCTTGGACCCATATCGTAAGTCAAACAGGAAGTCAGCCATTTTTAATTTTTTTTGGTAAAACAAGCCATATTTTAGGGGTCGTATTTGAATGAACTCATCTGAGGGCGTTCATGCAAACTACTTTATCTTTGGTGTAGAGCAAGAAGAGATGTCTTAGGTCCAAAGTTATTCAGGATTTTCTCATTTGTCGAAAGGTGTGGCCATGGCGGCCCCTTAAATTGAAATGCTTCATCATGTGATAAAAGTGACTGATGCTCAATAAAAAATTTCCATTTATTACAAGATTGGCCAAATTCTGCTGAAATTAGCCCAGGGACATCCCTCAAGGTTGGTATAACTCAAATTTGAAGGTCAAGAGTCCTTACCTAAAATGGTGTGGTGGTGACAATTTTTCATTCACCATGTAACAGGAAGTAGAATTATCTAGTGCGTACAAAACTTGTAAAGCAGTGAAACTTGGCAGAAAAACACCCAGTAGCAAAATGAGATGATTGATCGGATGATTGTCGGTGGACATGGCTTTTTGGCTCAGTAACGCCCCCTACAGTAATTTGAAAATTCAGCCCCTGCAGCAGGATTATCTGAGGATTTTGAAAATTCTTGAGCTTATACATCATTTTAAGTTCTACAAAAAAGCCTTTCAGACCCATGCTGTAAAACAAATAGGAAGTCTGCCATTTTTATTTTTGTGGTCAAAAAGCAGCACATTTAGCATAATTATCACTACAGCCATTTTTACACAAACACTATCCTCTGAGAACAGAATCCTTTTTTTTTTTTTTTTTTTTTTTTAAAGGTTTGGTGTTCAAATGTCAATCAGATCCACTAATGTGCCTGAAACTGCTGTAGTATGCATGCCAGGCCAGTAGTTGGCAGTGTTACTGACAATGAAACATGCATGCACACCTTTCCTTCCTCCTGGTGGTGTCAACAGACAAACATGGCTGACACACAAATGTTTGTGTGGACAGATGAAGTCGGGTTGCTTCCTAGTTACAGTTGATGACAAAATTATTAGATATTTAAAAAATGGGAACATAAAAACGTTGGCAGGAAGTGAGCAGCACAAACAAACAGCACATTTTTGTGTGGTCTGTGCAGCACCAGGCCAAGATCAAGTCTCTGACAGACTACATGCAGAACATGGAGCAAAAGGGAGACAGCAGGAGGAGAGCCAGGACGCTCTGACAGAGGAGCTCGCTAAGCTGCAGGCTCCCGGTTCGCACATTTATATTAACCATTAAAACATCTTAGCTCAAGTAAAAACAGGTTAACTTGATGGAATTTTCCTCTTTGTTTTTCATCAGAGAAAAGACACAAGATGTCAGGAGAGGAGAAGGAGAAGGAGGACATCGGCAGACACGATGGGGACAGGGACAGCTGGAGAACCACAGAGAGGCTCACCATAAACAGCTGAGCCCACTGAGAGACCAGATCGAAGACGAGCAGAGGATGCTGGACGAGCTCACAGAGTAAGTCTGACTGTTTTATATCCAACTACATTTTTAAAGACGTTAAAGAGCACAGACATAAGAAGAAACACATGGCGTGAGATATTTGAATCAAAGTCTGCAGTAACATAAGTATACTAATTATTTAGACCAGTGTAACTGAAAACTGATCAACCAAAGAGCCAAACTGTTGAAAAATACCTTTGCAATAGCCACATTTAAAGTGCTTAAAAGTGACAAAAATGGATTAAAAGAGACAAAAATGGTCAAAAAGCAGGAAAATAATGGTATGAAGGTTCAAAATTGGAATAAAATGGCAAAAACTAGGTGAAAAGTGTCAAAAAGGAGTTACAGATAATAAAAATGGTCAGAAAGTAGCAAAAAATGTGGTTAAAATAGTTCAAGTAAGTAAATTGGTCAAAAAGCTGCAAAAATTTGGTAAAAATAGTGAAAAGTGACTAAAATGGGCAAAACGATGCAAAACTGAATGAAAAGTGACTAACACTGCTAATAGCAACAAAAAAATTGGTGAAGAGGCGAAAAATAGGCATCAAACGGCAAAAACTATGTGAACAGTAGCAACAATGGGTGAGAAGCAACATTAAAAAGGAGTTACAGATGATAAAAACGGTCAGAAAGTGGCAAAAATGTGGTAAAATAATGAAAGGGACAAAATGGGCCAAAACAATTTTGTGAAAAGTGACTTAATTTGTAAAAAGCGACAAAAGTGTAGTAAAAAAAGATGAAAATTGAGTTAAATAGTCAAAAAGTGGCAAAAATGTGGTAAATTATTGGTGAAAAGTGACTAAATGGTCAAAATGCTGCAAAGAGTGACAAAAACATAAAAAGTGTCATTTAATGTCAAAAAGCAGCTTAAATTGGGTGAAAAGTGGCCAAAAAATTGCCAAAAAGGGGAAAGAACTGCAAATAGCAAGAAGCAGGATGAAAGTGGCAAAAACTACAAAACTGGCAAGAAGAAGTGGCACAAATGGGCTAAAAGAGGCAAAAATGGATTAAAAGTGACAAAAAAAGGAAAAAAGGTAGAAGAATTAGAAATATGGGGAAATGAAAAAATTAAGAGAAAAAATAAAGTTTGACAATTAAAGCCTTCTGTATAAAGAGTGGAAACAAACTGATTCATTTGACTTGATATGGATCATTCCTGAGGTGAAAGTTTTTTAAGGTTTTCTGGGGAAAAATATTTGAAATGAAGACATAAAAGAGCCATAAACCATCACAATGAAGCCACACGTTGAGTTTTACTAATTTAGACTAATAACTGTTAGTCTAATAACTAATAACTGTGACAAGACTTGAACTGGATCAGGAATTTAGTCTAAAACTGTCTAAACCAGGTCTAAAATTTTGATTTCAAGTCCACAGAGATGAATGAAGCAGTAGAAAAATCAACAAACCTATTCATGTTTGATGTTTTTTAGATCTAGGATATTTCCACAGATTTTATTGGTTCTCATTGAACCACTTTATGCTGGTTTAAATGATCCTAAAGTTTGTTTTTTATTGTTTTTTCAAACCAAAGTAGTGACAGTCATTACAACTGTCTGCTGTGTGTGATCCTCATGAGGAAGGATGTAAAATCCTCGTAGCACTCCTCTTTACTGAGCCAGGAACTTTAGCTGCATACGACTGTAGTCTGGCTTTACACTGGCTCTAAAAGTCTACACACATCTGTTACATTGTTGTCATGTGAAGGATCCCTACCTGGGGTCCGGGCACCCCCGGGGGGCTCCTATAATGGACTTTTATTTTTAGAGTCATGATTGAAAATGTAAGAGGAAGTATTAGAGCCCTCTTAAAGGTCAAACAAAATTAAGAGGATCTGTACACGTCTTGAAAAAAGGTGACATTTAAAAGTACATTTTTTAGATGATAAAGTCGTATTTTTTCAAGAACCTGAACTCAGAATTTTCTAGTTCAGAGGTCCTAAATTATTACATCATGCACTTTAAAAGTTCAAGTTTGTAATGTCAGAATTGAACATTCTAAATTAGTGAATTTACAAGGATCCAAAATGAAAACAGTGAACAGAAATGTCTCTTCAGAGTCTGGGGAATAATGATAATGTGATTATTCTTAGATCATTTCCTCAATGATCAATCCTACTAAGAAAAATCTCCTGATTAGACGATCAACTGTAGGACTTATGGAAGGAAAACCGCTTTTTCTCTTGTCATTTTCTGTTTCCATGGCTCTTTTGGATTTTATAATGACAAAAAAATTCTACCTTTTAGTTGACATAAATGTCCAGTTTTCTTTTACTGGTAAATTTATGACTTGTTAAATTAAAAATGTTTGAGGTTTTACTTAAAAATTGACTGAACCTTCTCATTTTGGTATTCTTATGGTAGCTCTAAATGCTGTTGTAATGATGAATAGTTCATATGCAGATATTTATGAAGAACTCGTTTATGCAGGCCTGTTATGCTGGGATTTAGTCAATAAAACAATTAAAAATGATGTTTAATTTTTCAGAGATTGTCCTGGGGGCTTTAGAGTGTTTAGAGTAAAGGGACCCCAAAGAAAAAAGGTTGGGACCCACTGATGTAAAGCTCTATCATTTCAGAAATGTTCTGCCTTGTACCATTTTTGAAGCCAAATAACTGTTTGGAGAAATTTCCAGAAACCAGATGAAAAAAATGAATATATTTTAATGTGGTTTGTTGACATTTCTCCAGACAGTTACTCTGCCATTAAAAAGCGTCCAATCAGAGCTTAGCAAGCATCTCCTCTCAGTCTGAACCAGGGTCTGCTGCTGGAGCAGGAGAGGCTGATGTCAGACTATGACAAACAGAAGACTGAAGAGCAGGAGAAGGACGCCAAGCTGTGAAACTCATGTGAGTAAAGGACTCATTCGTACGTTTATTTATGTGGAATGTGAGTTCATGTGGTTTTTGTTTGCAGGCTGCTGAATGAGCAGAGGGAGCAGGCCAGAGAGGACCTGAGGGACCTGGAGGGTCAGGGTACCAAAGTATCCTTTATTTTGAAAGGGCATTTGAACGTACGGAAATCAAGAAAACGGACAACTTCACTCGTTTTTCCATTTTTTGTCCAGAATGGAAAAACGAGTGAAGTTGTCCGTTTTCTTGATTTCCGTACGTTCAAATGCCCTTTCAAAATAAATGATACTTTGGTACCCTGACCCTGGAGGACTGCATGGTAAGTATTTCCTGTTTCTACAGCAGAGGAGATGAAGTCAGTGATCAGCCATGCATGCAAATAAAGACTCCATCCTGTAAAACTCCAGCTGTGTCTGCGTTTTTGTTGCATAACCCCCTACTTAGATCTCTGACGGCTCCCCAGGGGGGCGCCGCACCACGTCCCCCCTCCTCCATCAGGCATGCCTTGATCCAGGTACCGGCCACAGTGGGGTTTGAACCCCAGCATCCCCTGCAGAACTGGTCTAGTCCAGTCCTCTGTGCCACCGCCGCCATACCTTTCACGCTACCATCTCTTCTCCTGGCGCATTTATCCTCTTTGTTCAGCATGTGGCTTTAAAATTCACTGAGACCAAGATGGGAGTTGAACCTGGAACCTCCAGACTCTGAGTCAGTCCACTATCTCTTTAGGCTACAGAGCCAGACATGCAGCAGAGCCTCAGAGGGAGTTTTAATTCTTTATTTGGATTCAAATCTTGAAAACCTAAAGACATCGGTTAGATTTGAAAGGCCAACTTCTGTCCAGGGCTCCTGAAGTCTAGATTTGGACTCAGACTTTTAAAATAGATAAACCCATTGTAAGATTTGAACCTGTGAACTCCTGATCCACAGTCAGTCAGTGTTTCCACTAATCCACTGTGGCACACACCTGTTCATGTTTCTCAGAGGATCTGATCTCTGCTTTTGGGGACTGGACTTAAAAATGCACCAAGAAAAAAACCCACAACCTTCCAACTCTATGACAGTCCTCTTTACTCCTGCGTCAGCAATTTACACCATCAGCTTCAAAAATCCACAGAAGACTTGAACCAATAACCTCATGTTTCCAGGGCAGTTACCTGTCCAACTGAGCTAACACACAGGCTAAAGCTAGCTGCACTTTCTCTGAGACTTCACATCTGGAGTAGAACATCTCTACAATCCACAATCTTTGCTGCTGGAGACCATTTTCATACTAGAGTTGCACATCTCCATTAGTGATTATCTTTGCTGCTGAGGACCATTTTCATACTTGAGTTGCACAACTCCATGAGTGATGATCTTTGCTGCTTAAGACCATTTTCATTCTTGAGTTGCACATCTCCATGAGTGATGATCTTTGCTGCTGGAGACCATTTTCATACTAGAGTTGCACATCTCCATGAGTGATGATCTTTGCTGCTGAAGGCCATTTTCATACTTGAGTTGCACATCTCCATGAGTGATAATCTTTGCTGCTGGAGACCGTTTTCATACTTAACAGGAGATATAAATAGATATTAAAGCATTGATGAAAATGATGAAACAAACTCGTACACATCTTGAGCTCTCTCTTTGTTCCTCTGGTCGATCTTCATCACCAATGATTGGAACATTCAGTTGATGCTTTTCGCCACTCTGTCATTTTTCTCCTGTGGAGTAAGCATGCACACGAGGGAGAGGGAGTGAGGCTGCAAGCATGCAGGAGAGAGAGATAGAGAAACAGTGGCTGAGCCGAGCAGAGCAGAAAGGGGAGCTGTGAAAATGACAATACAGTGATTTGTTCATAATTTGGAGCTGCATTCTAAATTTTCAGGGTGCCTGCCTCCTTCCCCTTAGTTTTACTGCCAAAATAATGGCAAGTTCTGGAAATTAATGATGGTATCACCCTCTGTTTCTGTGACAGTGTGAGTGTTGCAAAGCTTACATGACCCATGGGTGCAGTGCGCCTTGTTGCTGGCATGCAACGGTTGCTACGTATCCGCTCTCGCATAACACCTCGACATGCAACGGGTTGTGAGGGCCCGTTATTGCTGCTTGCAGCTTTAATTTCATTTTGGACCAGAAAAATGTGTCAAACTATCATTGGATTCTGGTGATGGAATTATTCATTCTTTTTAACAACTTTTAACCACCTTTCCTTCTTATTTTGCCACTTCTATTTACCCCTACTAACCAATTGTGCCGCTTTCAACCTTTTGTTCCACTTTTTCCCATTTTTAACGCACTTTGATGCTTTTTCGCTCATTTTTGCCTCTTTTCAATCAGAATCAGAATCTGTTTTTTATTGCTTAGTACAATTTAACACACAAAGAATAAGGCTTGATGTTTGGTGTAGTAACACAGAGAAGGAATAAGAAGATTAAAAGGCTATGAAAAATAAAATAAAACATAAAAAATCAATCCTCTGTGGACAAGAGTATACATTTTGACTCCTTTTCTATTTCACCTTGAACTTTTTACCTTGCTTTGTTTTTCTTCTATTTTGAGCACAACCTTGTGTATTTTTTTGACATACTGTATTACAGATTGGACCTAAAATTAAACACAAAAAAAATAAATCTGAGTAGGAAAAAGTTTGATTTTTTTTTTAATGTGAAAACCACAAACATGTTTGATGAACCACTTTTATAACTAAGAATGCAAATTTAAATTTAAATTTTCAAAAACTTATGTACAAATTAAGCAAACAACAGATTGCATGGTATAAGTAATTAATTATAATTTATCATAAGTCAGGTTTTACTTTCAACACAGTTTAAACACTGGTAACGTTGGTAACTGGTAATGTTGAATACGAGAGTTGTTGAGGCTTGCTGCCATGTCATCTTGAACTGGTCATGTGATTTGGCAAGCCAGCATGTTTGTGGACTCCAGAGGGTTAAGGGGTTAGACTGTGAATAGATTGTTACAGAAAGAAATCCAATCCAAACACCACAAAGAGTCTGTACAAAGGCGCAAAAAAGAGAAACTATACAGATGTGCAGGTTTACTGTAGTGAATGGCTTACAGTCGATATTACTTCACTTTGTTCCATCAAAGTTGTCTAATTTTTTTCCTACTATATTTTCTGGTTTTCTGTCGTTTGTGCACACCATGGCTTGGGTGTCAAGTTTTACATTACTTTCCTAATAATTTAGGTAACTGTGCCCATTTACATTGTTAACATTACCAAACTAGAAAAGCACTCAGAGAGCGCAGACCTCCGCCATCAGCCCTATCTCCCAATAGTAAAGAATCCTTCAAAAAATTCCTGGACCCAGATGGTGATCCGGATCACTCCCAAAATCTAATCAGGACTTCCTAATGCCATTTCTGACATTTCCCAAAAATTTCATCAAAATCCATCCACAACTTTTTGAGTTATGTTGCTAAAAAACGAACTAACAAACTAACAAACCTACCCAATCACATAACCTCCTTGGCGGAGGTAAAAAGGTAAGTCTGTTATAAGAACAGGGGTTTTACTTTTTGGAAAAAGCTTTATTATACCACAGGATAAATACATAAAATTCATTTTTGTTGCTTTATTAATAAGGGTAAAAATCAAACATGGTTATTTAACAGAAATCTGAGAAATGCAAATAAAAGGAAGTTCTTCTCAAACTGTCATCACAACACTCCCACCTTTACGTCAGTTGAACAACATTACACTAATGATCTACTGTAATATCACCTCAAAATTTACATTAAAAGTCAGAAACATAAAGAAAAAAATATTTTCTTCTGTCAAGAATTAGGTATGTTTCAAAATAAAATATTAAATAGTATTACATTTATTGGAGTTTGAATGTAATTTTAGCAGAATTTCCCTTTTTATTCTCTCAAAAATTATACAAAAAATCTTAAAATTTAAAGGGTGAGAGCCATGGACATAAAGAGTGTGAATCTATAAAAGTTTATTATTGCCTATGAGGATTGTTTGTGCATTAAATTAAACATGACCCCATGAAAAAATGAGTATAAATGCAATCTGAACAGGTTTTTCCTATAATTATCTCAAAAAGTATGCAGTAAAATCATTTCAATATTTACTAAGGCCATGGTCATCAAGAATAAGAGTTAAAACAAAGCTTTCTTTCACCCTTTGTAAATTGCTTGAAATGTGTTCTTATAAATCACTTTTCTTCAAGAAGTCCCAATCATTTTTTTGCAGGTTTCCATTTAATTATCACAAATAAAAGAAAATGAGTCAGCCAAAAAGTATAGTAAAATCATCTTAACATTTACATGCTTAAAGACATGGACATGAAAAATCAGAATCTAATGAAAGCTTCTTGTCACTTGTTGGAATTCTTTTCAAAATAAGAGCTAGAAATTTCCAGATTAAATACAATTTAAGCCGTTTTACACCAAACCATCAAGTTCTTCTCATCAGCCATTGACAGCATCTGATGATAGGCCTGTCAAGTTCTCACAAAGCATATTACTGTTTACATAAAATTACAGGTTTGCAACTCCAAATTCATGCTTAAATTTTCATGTCATTGATTTCAGACCAAAGTAAACGATGGCAGATGCTCTGTTCAATCTCACAGCCATGCTTTGAGTGGAAGTGTAACAGGGCATTTGTCTATTTAAAGGTCATTTGTTTCAAATTTTCATGACAACCAAATAATGGCTACTTCCCTGAGTCCAAAGCAGAGACAGTGTTTGATAAATCGTAATTCTTCTCTTTCTTCTCCCTGATGTGGATTTTATAGCGCTAGCTTGAAGTCCTGTCATCCTTTTCTCTGACGCTGAACTCGTGTTTTCATATTCCCTATATCATCCTGTCACGCTATACGTGTTGACACATGAAACAGATTAAATGAAACCGTGTATGATGAAATACGGTACAACTGCTTCTGTATGAAGTGACAAAGGGCCTTTTAAACCATCTCAGCGAGCTCCCACCTGTCAAATCCTCTTCAGCCATTTCTCTTCAGCCTTATCACACAGCACCCCTCCGTCTGAATCCAGACCGGCGCTAATGTCAACATTAAGGCTGAGTGTAAAGTGTTCCACTGGATAAAGCACCTCGTTTCAAACAAATACTTCCCCTATGGTTCAAAATGTCAGGCATGGCTTTGTTAATGTAGTGTAGCGTCTTTATGGGCACAGTGCAGCTCTTCATTTCATATCTTTTTCTAACTGTAGCTCTCAGAGAAGGAATGACTACCTCCTTACATGTGTTACCAGGATGTTATTCTGGTCAAATGAGGAACCAGCTCCCTCTTTTAGTTTTCTCATTACTTTTTTAACATCCTAACTTTTTTAAAGGTCCTGGCTTGACAATGCAGAGTACATAATTACCAGCTTAGCAATTTATCTTAATTGTTTTTAACCATCTTAAGGAGGGATGGTTCACAGTTTGGAACGGGCTACATTTTTACCGAAGCAAAACGAACTGAAATGTACATTTTTGCTGCTCCTATAAATGGTGAGCTTGGAGGTTGAAATAAATGTGGCTGATACTGCTTAAAAGTAAGGTAGACAATGTTTTTACTGGCCTACACAGACCTCTCCTTAGCTCTGGGTCCGAAAGCTTTTTCCTTTTTCCCAGATATAGTCCGCCTTGTCAGAATATTAATGGCCATGTAATTAACACCAATGTGATGCTCTTTGCTGTTTTTAATGGGTCTATTGGTTTTTAATTTGTAAATCTGTGACCTAAAGCTGATCAAAATCATTGTATTTGCAAAACACACCTAATAAGATGGATGGCATGACAGCTCCTCAAAAGTGAAGCTGAAAGAAACTACTAACTACTGACTGATTGCAGCATAGGTCATAAGCTCCACCCCCTCCATGTTAACCCTCTGAGACAACAGTCATATTCAACAAGAAGTGACAGGTTGTAAAAAGTTAAATAACTTTTGAACCATAAATCCTGGCCTCTTACTTTTTCTCCTCATGAAGCGAGCCAATGTGCCATTCTAATGACAATACCCACGACTTCATGGCCATTATAGATTTTCTAGTGAGCCTGGACTTGGGTGACTTTCTGGGGTATCTAAAGAATAAATCCACACCAGTGAAACTGATATCAAGCATTCATTTATGTTTTAATCAATTTTTAATCATTTTTGCTGCTAGCGGCTAAAGCTGACAGTTGTACTGTTTCCAAGAATGCAAATTGCACATCTGACTGGGCAGATGATGGAGGAGACAGCCTGAATAGCTCACAATTGAGAGAGCGAGAGACAGAGAGCCTGTGACATGGCCCTCTGTGTGTAAACAGGAACTGTTCTGAGAAATCGAACCAATACTTAGAAGTGCAAAGACCTTATTAGTAAATATGTGAATATTTGGAGATTTTTTTGTCACAGAAGGATTTTTTTTTACACGTTTTGGTCCGCAAGATATGGGAGAACAAGTCTGTGCAAAAAGTCTTAGTCACTATTCTTTACTGTGTCACACATAAAAAGACTGAGTTTTAATTTCTGTTTAGTTTTTTCTTTTGTCTTTATAGTCCCTTAACTGTTTTTAAAATTCAAGTGACATTACTGCAGCCCACATATTGTTAAAGTCCAGGTTGTCCTGAAGAAAAGGAGCTTGACTATGCACCACAGGGTTGATGTTTTACAAGCTTTTAAAGACAATAAGTCCAGGGGAGACAAAATGGTTAAAAAATAGTGTAGGGCTTGAAGGGTTGATGGATGGTTCAGGTGGCAAACTATAAAGATAGTAAATTCCCATTGAACACACAGTACACAGTAAAAAGGAGAATTGTGAAAAAACTTGCACAAATAGGCAACAAGCAAATTAATTAAGTTTGTTTAACTCAAGTTAAGATGTTGCAACTCAGGTTATCTTCCTGCAACATGTTAACTTGAGTTAACTTTTTACAGGGTCTGTAAATTCGTCTACCATGAGGCTCTAAATCAAAACAACAAAAGATGTGCCGGTCAGTTCCAAACGTCCCTGCTGCTTATTTCTTATTTTGAAATGAGGTCTCTGTTCAATAGAAAGCTGCACTTTGTATAATGTCTTTACTAGTTAGTAAATCACTGTTTTGTTTTCATTGATGAATTTTGCATGATGAGGGAGTTACCACAGGCCCAGTGTGAGCTACTAAGACCTGCCCTTTTGCTCCTTGGAAGCACACAAGATAAATGAATGTGCAACTTTTTAAAAAATCAAATTACAAACCAGAAAAATGCATTCAAAAAACAGACTTGGCAGATGTGTCCTGGGCTTCTATAAAGTACAAGGATCAAAGAGAAAGTTATTCTAGCCCTGGTTGTCTTATGATGGCTAATATTAAGTGGTATAACTCATTATCCTTTCATTAGGGTACATCTATCTTGTGTTGATTTGCAATCCATCCATCCTTCCATACCTCTGGTTCCGCTTGTATAGGGCTGGGTCGTGGTGGGACCAGGCTCAGCAAGTCAGACTTCTCTCTCCAAAACGACATTTTCCTGTTATCCAGGAGGTTTCTGAGGTGTTCTCCAACCAGTTGGACATGCCTCGTAGACCCTCACAGGGAGGTGGTCAGGAGGCCTGAAATTTAATTTATAAATCAAATGCATGCAGCTGTAAACCAGAAGTATCTAAAGTAAAACTAGAAAAGCACTTGGAGAGCACAGACCTCCACCATTAGCCCTATCTCCCAATAGTGAAGAATCCTTTAAAAACTTCCTGGATCCAGATGGTGATCCGGATCACTGCTAAAATCTAATTTGCCGATTACATCCTCCCTGGTGGGGTGAAAATACAGTGAGACAGAGCATTAGCTTTGCTATGTGTGGACTATCATGCGGGAAGCATTGCCAACAGACGCACTGACAGTCTCACCCATGGTCTCACCAAACGACTGAAAGTCATGGCAGAGTGTGAATATTCCCCTATTCCGCCCAGCATTGTGAGTATTCCGGCTACAATTCGCTGTCTTTCTCTCTGTTACGCTCCAACTCGTCTTCTTGACCGGGCGTGCGTCTTTCAAACTCTATAAACTCCAAAACTTTGAATAGAAACACACCCAAAATTGCTGCTGGGATTGAAGTTACTCATGTCCACCATCTCCTGGTGTAAAATCGTAACAACAGTAGAAAAGCACTCGGAGAGTGCAGACCTCCACCGTTAGCCCTATCTCCCAATAGTACAGAATTTTTTAAAAAATTCCTGAATCCAAATGGTAATCTGATCACTCCTAAAATCTAATCAGTTCTTCCTTCTGCCATTTCTGCCATTTCCTGAAAATTTCATCAAAATCTGTCCATAACTTTTTAAGTTATGTTGCTAACGAACAAACTATCAAACCCACCTAATCACATAACCTCCTTGGCGGAGGTAACTAGGCACTAACCTCATCATCATGATTCAAAACTGCCTCTTGATTTCAGTGAACTTTAATATGTCTTTATTTCTTATAATCCATATATTCCCCATAGACTGTAGAAAGAATTGGGCCAACCCTGTGTGACTGCTTACAATAGGCGGACTCAAACAGCTCTTGAAGCCAATCCGTGGCGGCTTCCATATTGAAATTGCGGTCTCAACCAAACTTTGGATCAACCTAACGGTCCGCCCACTAAGCGTGACTTCCTGTTAGCTAGCTAGTTAGCATTCTGGTTGGCAGAGATGTAGCTTCTGCCTGTCGAGCTATCTGTCAATCAAATAAGATGTACCAATCACTGAGGTTTTTCCTAAATATGATTTAAACAATTGTGGTACAAAAAAATTCACCCCCCGTACAGTGAGAGCACATGAAGACATTAGCCAATGAGACACGTTTGGTTTTTTGAACCAGGCTGTAAACCAGTTTATTTCTAGTGTAAAAACCGGCTGTTTAACAGGTGTCCAGACGGGACTTCCAGTGTTCCTGCAACCAGCCTCA
Organism: Cheilinus undulatus; assembly: GCF_018320785.1. Taxonomy (NCBI): domain Eukaryota; kingdom Metazoa; phylum Chordata; class Actinopteri; order Labriformes; family Labridae; genus Cheilinus; species Cheilinus undulatus. Next base: position 13,209,068 of record NC_054871.1, on the reverse strand, counting down.
AGTGGACACTCGCTGTATTGCAATTTTTTGCACTTCCTCATTGGCTTCATTTTTCAGGGCCGGAGGCTCCCTCTTGATATTCCCCTAATTTTTTTCCCCAGCTGAGAAAAGGTTTCAATTAAAATAGCTAATTGTAGCAGTTTTCACATGCTCTTGCAAAGGGCTTTCAGGTGTCATTCCTTACTGCTGATTCGTGTTCTTAGAGTTTGAAATCAATTTAGTATTCTCTAAACTGATATTTACTTTAGTTTTATTTTTGACTTTTGTTCAAAAACGTCAACATGATATTCTTACCTCCTTTACTCTGAACTTAACACTAAAATAAAGGCAGGTGACACCCAAAAATGTGAACTATGACTTAATGCAAACCATGTTTTATAAAGAAGATAGTATTATTAAAGCCTTCTAAAGCATTGAATGTATAATTTTCACACTTTAAGTCTCCCTGAATGTCCTAACTGACCACTACGGTATCCCAGAGGGGTTGAGGTATGATTTATTTCATGCCAGATAAAGTATCCACATTATCAGGAATCAATTGTTACAGCCAGAAGTAAAATTTGAACACCTTATACCATCTTAAACCACAGCAGCATGATGTTACAACAGCCCCCGCTCCTCTTTGAAATCTGTCCACAAGATTTTAGCACCCGTCTGCAGGCGTTTGCCCTCATTCAGCTGACTCTAGATTTTCTTCAGTTCATTCTGAGGTCTAAGCAGGCCAGCCAAGTTCATCCAAACCAAACTCAGAAAACATGCCTGTCTTTTATTTGCACTGAGGAATTTCAACAGAAAGATAATCTTCCACAGCTGTTGCAACAAGCAAAGAAGCGCCTTTTTATAATTAGACTCCCCTAAATGAGGCAACTCCTTGATTAAAAAAGAGATATATCAGAAAGATGAGTGTAATTGACTGTCAAAGTCAAGGAGCACAGAGTGTGTTATCAGTGATGAAGTACCTTTCATTGTAAATGAGTTGCCAAGTTGGGGAGTATTTCAACAGTAAAAGAGCTGGCTTTGAGAGCTGTTCTTCATTGTAATGATGGATTATTATCTCAGTGCATCATATCGAACCAGTCAATGACAGGTCGCCTTAGCTATGAGTTTCCCTGTGACGTGAAGGTGACAGTTTTCAAGGTTTTCTCTCCATATTTCCAATCAGCGCTCCATTAGCATAACACCTCCTTAATTCTGGCTCTGGCCTTGGCTCCGTCTTATTCCCGCTTGACCCCACTTGAACTTGACTTTTGCACCAGACTATGATAACGGCTAATGTTGTAAATCTGCAAGTACCATTTAATTCAGGGGCACAATTGGAGCTTTGATGAGCTTCACCTCTTTTGCAGCAGAAGCATGGAAAAGAATAAATCACTAAGCTTACGCTAAATGGCAAATACAAATCATTTGGGCTTCTAAAGCTTTTATGGATGAACTGGTTTTTTATGGTATTGAGAACAGAATGAAATCCTTTTACAATCCTTTCAGAAGTCCAGGTCACAGCTCCTCAGGCTTTAAGACCGACCTGCAGAGTTATAAAAGATCCAGGAACAGAAGTGATGTGTCAGACAGAGATGCCCCACTGAATAGGATTATTCTGCCTGCTTTCACCTTTAAATCTTTGCATCTTTCTTATCCTCTGCCATCGATGTTCCCGACCTTTTTCCTCTGATGTACCTCCAAGCACTATTAGATAAGTTATGTAATTTTCGTTTATGTTCAGACATTTGTTTCAACCTGCAATCCACTCTTATAAGCTTCATCTCAGCAACCTTTTTTGACATCTCTGCTACGTGCTCATTGGTCTTCACTGACTTCCATTTATGGAGAATAGAAATGAATGACTGTTTCATGAAGAAACTCATTGGAAATCTCAATCCTGTCTTTTCTGAAAATTCTAACAATTTTCATCTGGATTTTTTTTTTTTCTCACATCTTGACCAAGTTTCAGTTTGAAGTTTATGTCCCTAGTCCATCACTACAATTACATGCAGTTAGGAAATATCTAGTTATTGTGTTGATCTGCAAAATTTCTCAGCAGATGGATTGGCCAGATTGCATGTCTGTCATCCGGTGGCTGCGTCTTGCAACGCTTCAAGCTGAAACACTTGTTCCTGGTCAGAGAATGGCCGGACCAATCAGCGTCATTTCAGGAGAAAGTGGCAGGAGCTGTGGGCGTGGTGTGGTTGTACTGCAAGGCTGTAAACATCGAGTTTCTCCCACAAGACAGTGGCTGCAGACCACCTCTCCCAGCCTGCTCTGCCAACCGCTGCTGTCAGACACCACCACTGTCAGGACGGGAATACACCCAAAAACATTAAAAATAAAGTTGAATTAAATTTATGGTTAGGATTAGGGTGAAGGTTAGGGTGAGGATAGCAAAAGTTAAAAGTAAAAAAGCCTGAACTAAAAAAGCCTTATAAGAAAATGTTTAATAAAGATGACCACTCTGCTTACAGAAAAAAGCCCATCCTCCATGAAAACACTTAACACAGCTAACACAGCTAAAGCTATACAAAACGAAATGATCCGCCGCACACTGAGATAGACTTTACTTTTTATTGAGAGCAAACCATGTAGCTAAAGCTATATTGCTAAGGCTAACATAGCTATACGTTATCTATGTACGTAACTACATTGATATCCATACATATACCTATCTATGGCGTACCCATGTTAGCTTTAGCAACGTTTGCTGAGGCTAACATTGCTAAAGCTAAGAGAGTGGCTTGGCTGCAGACTGCAGATCTCAGACACCCCGTCTTGCAGGCCACTACTGTGAGATGCCTCCTCTGTAACAATGGAAGCAGCATAATTTGCTGGTACATTTTAAGGTTTTATTTTTTCCAACTTCATTCATGAACAAAGTCTGGCAGTTAGATCCATGAAATAACAACACTTTGGAAACATTACAGACTAAGCAGCATTTCATAGATAAAACAGAAAGGTTAGTGGTCTAATCTGGGATCAAATTGTGTATAGACCCGTTTTAGAAGTAGCTACAGGAACAGTGGCTTGCATTAGCTTCATTAGCTTTGGCTAAAATTAACATAGCTTCACTAGCTACATCGTTAACATTAGTACATAGGGCGTAAGCTGATGTAACTACACTCACTTTAGGTAAGGCTAACACAGCTGCCGTTCACGTAACTACTTCCAATGTACCATAATCTATAGCTTATGAAGCTTTGTTTGCTTTAGCTTCAGCAGTTATGTAGCTAAATTACCTACATAGCTTGTGTAGCTAAAGTAGCTTTGTCAACTTTAGATTTAGCTTTGTAGCCAACGTAGCTTTGTTATACCTTTAAAATTAGCTTTGTTAGTTACGTAGCTAGCTTATCTACATTGCTAGTGTAGCTTCATAGCTAGTGTTGCCCAGATAGATGTTTCCCATGTAATTGATATATGAAGCAGTCCATATGATGTGTCAGGTTAGGTGGTCCAACTAAAACTGGAGTTCTAAGCAGCATGTAAACATGTTATTCCAGCTGAAATCACGCAAGATTGAATCTGTCGAAGTTGAACTAACACACCTACATAATGCATTTACACACCTCAATCAGACCCAGTGCATGCTCTGCAGCCTTCCTGCTGGGCTTTAAACCCAGAGTTAAAAAAAAAAAAAACCTCTCTACCATGGAGGAACCTGCATTGTTATCTTGAAAAACTGAGAAAAGTCTAGATTTTAGAGAAAACAAATGGATATGCTTTGCGGCATTTACAGCAATAATTTACCACGGGATAATAGAGTGAATAAAAATGTACAGGTGCATGGTTCCCTAGAGTTTCAGTAGAAGGTAACTTTATTCTTGTTCAGCTTCTAATTGATGCTTCTAATTGCCAGAAGCTCCAGTAAGCTCAGAATGTAGGTGTAGTCTCCCCTCTCTGATCTCAGTGAGAGGTTTGAGCACACATGGAGAGAGAACGACTGCTGGCTCACTGTCACATCCCCTTTCCCCTAATCATTCCCCAGAACTCCCCCTCCTCTTCTGCCATCTTGTGTTCATTTTCATAATCTCCTTGAGAAGATGTGATTAAGAATAAAGTGTAGTAGCTGATGGCAGGAATTAGTGGAGGGGATATAATGCAAAAATATGTCTGAGGCTGAGCCAATTCAGCTGCTTTGGTATTCCGCTCAGCTCCTCGCTTCACTACGACAGCTCGCTTTGAGATAAGAGAGCAGCTGACTGCTCAGAAACTGCCAAGATACCGTGTTCTTTATTACAAGAGGAACGAAGACTGTCTGGAACGCTGCCTCGACCAACTGCTCAGCAAAATCATCACCAGTATAATCATGCTTCCTTATGAGGAACAGGCAAATTACTGAGCCTCAGAGAGAGGAAGAGGTCGTTCACACAGTGAACTTTACAAGCTCCCAAAGCTTTTTATTGATGCAATCTTTGACATACAAAATCACTGAATTATTCCTGAATGTTAAGGTGGATATCAATAGACCTATATCAATTTATATGATCTAGTGATATCCAAAATATTTCACAATTTTCTCCAGATTACCATGCTTTAGAGACTAAACAATTAATATTAGGCATTTATTCCACAAGTGAGAATGCTGGTGTGAATTAACTTTACACCAAGGAGCTTAGTTGGTGTAGGGGTAGTGGCAAGAATCAGAGTAGAAATTTTCATGTGTTTAAAAATGCTGACTCTGAATGGATAGAGCCTGTCTTCACAATATCTGTTTCTTAGCTGGGTCTCAGTTTGGAGAATGACCGCTCCACTGAAGCAGTTCTGACTGGCAATGTGGCACACACAGTAATGTGGGAGGACTGTTCAGGGAAGAGAAGGGCACCTTACCATGTGATTTATCGCATTTTATCTACTGGGAGGGCACACTAGAGGGCGTTTCACAATGTTTTGTCCACTGGAAGAGCACCCTATGGTTTTCAATAGGAAGCCTTTGAGAAAAGGCAGAGGCTTTGAAAAATCCTCGGAGTATGACTGGGTGAACGTTCTGTCTGTCACATCTCTACGGGCCAATCAGAGCAACAAAGCATGTGACGTAGCTGCTAGCAAGCTGCGCATGCGCAGCTACTGAGGAATAACGTGAAACATGCTGGCTATAGACATGTCAGTACTCAAATTTTGTTGTTTTTGAAAAGAAAATAACTCACTGCTGTTCTTTGTTCTTTTAACGAAGAAATGTCATCAAATTCTGATAAAACTGCTGTTTTAGCAGCATCCACACTAATCTCTTCCTCCATAACTGCACCAGATCTTGCTGCTGCTTGTTTACGTCACGACTCTGCTGCGCCTGAAAGTACTGCCCCTCGTCGCTGATTGGTCCTGTCACTTTCTAACCAGGCCCAAACGGTTCAGATGGGAGCTTTGCAAGATGTATTCGCTCATGGAAAAACAAGGAAACAGGCATATCCATCTGCTTTGCAAGGTTAGGCATGCCTAAGATCAAGCTGAAAAAATCAAGGCACATCTTATTCAAATGAATGTAAAATAGCCTCATAAGCATGTGTAACAGAAGCCTCCTTTGCTGTGTAATCTGTACAAACGTATGGCTGAACAAATTCCCATGGTACTTTTGCATGAAGGCACACCATCTGGGAACCTGATAGCATTCGACATGGTTTTGTCTAATGAAAGAGCATCCTAGAGGGCATTTTATCATGTTTTATTATGTTTTATCTACCGGGAGGGCACCATTGAGGACACTTCACCAGATTTTGTCAATTGAAAGGGCGCCTGACAGAGTGCTCTGCCGTTGAATCTGTGCCTGTGAATGGTGAGAGCGTGAAAGTTGTAGAGAAGTTCACCTCAATCCATCAACCCACTGACTGCAAGGCTGAGATCAGCCACAGACTTGAACTTGCACATGATGTTCCCGGTATCTGAGCATGCAGACAAAAGTCAGTCTTTCGATCCTTGGCCCTTCTGGTTTTGCTACAGTACATTCTTGTGAGCCTGAGGTGCCGGATGGACTCCTTTCTGACAACTTCTCTTTGCTGCATTTTTATGTATCATTGGCAAGACTATGCGTCTAATGCAGACGTGCTCAGGAGAGCAGGGATGGGAAGGGTCAGCTGGGAGGATACCTGAAGAGATGGGACATGAGTCTGGTGCAGACCTGAAGGATGGCCATCAGAAGGCCAGAAAAGTACAGGACCAAGGTTGACCCGTTAAAGTGCTGAACTGGCATATGCTCCCATACCTGACCTGACCAAGAGAGTACTTCACAGTAATGTCTGCTGAAAGACTACCACAGAGGGCACTTTCTCATGTGTATCCAATGGGGAGACAAAGACCTACTTTTAGTCCAGTTATGATGCAGTATGCATATTACATTATTTTAGCAGTATGCAAGTATGTGATATCAGACACAACATTCTAAACTGAATGATCTTGGCCAATTTAGATTGTCAGAAGTTTTTTTTTATTTTAATTATATTGCCAATTATTGTTACACTCCTACTGGTCAGCCATAATAAGCCTCTAAAGTCTTGTGGTGTTAGTCTTTACACTTTATTGAGCTTAGCAGAAGGAGAGTTTACAATGTCATTTTACAGACACTTTCATCTAGAACGACTCACATCTCAGACAAGCGTTGATGGTGTTAAGGACCCTGCCTAGTGGTCCACACTGGATAGTGATTGTGTGAGTTTTGAACCCCAATCACTTGAACTGTGGCCAGCGAGGCAGACCACTGAGCTATTCATCCGCTTTTTCTTTTTTCTTTTTTTTTCTTTTTTTTTTTCCTTTAACATTTTTCTGTTCTGATGAGAAAGTTAATTTTGGTTCTCTCTTCAAACTGTTTTAAGACCTGTATCAGTTCTGGAGACACAAAACTACATGACAGTTAAGCAGCTGGCCACAGCAAACGTAAGTTTGTGACAAACCTGGTAAGCAAACAATAGCATTTAGCATTTATAAAGCCTAAAATATCCCTGAGTAGATCAGAAACCAGTAACACATCAAATATTTCATGCAGTTATGAAATTATTCATGTTTATAAGTGTCGAAAAAGATTTAAAAAAAATACATGTATAAAGTATAAGATAAATGGTAAAATGTAGGCAGGAAATACTTCCAACTATGGAAAGGCTAACAGCTGAGACCCAACATGAGAAAGAGCAAGTTGGCTACCTGGTTGATGCTAGCTAGTGAGCTACACAGCATCCGCCTGTCAATCAAATGAAATGCAGCAATCAATATGCAGTAAGGTTTTTAATAAATAGAATCAAAACGATTAAGGTACAAAAAAATTCACCCTAGTACAGTGTGTGCTCATGAAGACTAGCTGTTGAGACCCGTTTTATTCTTTGGACCAGGCTGTAAACATGTTTATTTCTGGTGTGAAAAACGACATTTGAACATATGTTGTGTAAGCGACTTTTGGGGTTTCTGCAGCAGACCTCAAGTGGACACTTGTGGTACTGCAATTTTTCACACTTCCACATTAGCTTCATTTCTCTTTACTAGAGGTTGCCACTCAGTAGAAACTAGGGCTGTCAATATTTATCTACAGTCCTATTCGAATTTCATTAATTTTTTTTTTTACAGATTTCAAATTATATTTGAATATTTATGCACATTTTTTAATACGTATGTAAAACCTTTTGTTGCTTTAATCACTGTGTAGTTACACGTCTGTCCACTAGAGGACCCTCTAATATTACATTACATATTGCAATGAAGAAATAATGAGCTAAAAGCAAAAGTAGTTAATGTTAATTTTTATGTACTTTTTTAGTGCAAACACAGTCACCTGCACAATTTAGAGGCCTTTAACGGGTATTTTTGCCACTGATGGTCAATTTTTAAACAAATGGGTTAGAAATTAAATGTCAAACAAGAGTAAATCAAATTGCGCCGCTTATGGCATTGATGACATCATGTTTATAATGACCAAAACATTAAAAAAAAGTTGGTACTATCTTGTTCCATGTTTTAACCTAAAAACACAAGGCGATCCATGTCTTCTGAATCAAGATCAGAGCATTTTTTGTTCACTGTCCTCTATTTCCACCACGACAGCGGGTTATTATCGGTGGGCATCGCGGTTTTACTCTCATACATCAGCATCTCTTAATGTAGCGAAGCCTCACTTGCCAAATCACCACCAGCGTGTGTGCACCACCTTGGCGTTAAACATCCCCAATGGCAGCCATTTACACCTCTGTGTTTTGGTGTGAAAACTTTATTATTCATGTCATGTGTCATGTGACAAAACATTTGGTTCTTGCACCTACATATAGGTGAAATAGAGGCCAAGGAGAGACAGGAGAGTCTCTTTTAAAAAAAATATTTTAAAAGAACACGTTTGAATAGTAACTTCTGCTTTCGAATATAAATTAGTTTTTTAAATATTCAAATTTTATTTAAACCACTAAATTCATTCCAACAGCCTTAGTTGAAACATAAATAGATGTAGCATCACTCTAATTTTTTCTACTATCCACAGCCTGGTGTCTTTCATTCATGACGACCCCAGAAAGTTTCTCAGCAATTCTCCTTCAGATAACAATACTGACCTTTTAAAACTGCTTTTAATGTTTCATACATACAGCATATAAAAGTCTAACTTAATCATATTGCTCTGACTGCTGAATAGGTCGAAAGCAATAGATCAAAAGATAACACATCAGTGTTGTGGCTTGTTTTAGATCGCCCCTAGGTCGATCCTCAGGTTCTTATTTTGTGTTATTTATTGAACATGGTGAATAAAAGATAAAAAATAAATGTATAAATGTATGTAGTTGAATCCCATGATATGCTTAGACAAATGATAACAGCACAAAAATCCCTGGAAAAATGAAAAAGTCAAGTATTCAAAAAAAAAAACTTTATTTAAAAAAGTATAGACAATTTGAACACAACGACTGATAAAGATGACAAACCAACAACTTCATTCTTCATTCTATTGGAGCACAATTTAACAACTTAATGTAACATGAAGACCAAAAAGTAAATGTCTTGAAATCTAATGCATCACCTGCTCAGTCACTGTGTGCTCACAGAGCTTTTATACTATGGGGAGATTTACAGCGTGTCCATTTGCAAGATAATGAAACCATCACCTCATAGCACAGTTACTGGAGGGTCTGGCATGTGCTATGATCTAGACTGACTGCAGGTCTGATACTTTGGGGGAACCATCTGTTGATGTTTTGTCACTGTAGGAGAATTAATCTGATTGAGGCTGATGGTGGGCTCTGTGTAGTCCAGACTTCTGTGGAGGGGTCTTTCTAAAAACTGTTGCGCGCCTCTGTGGGTCGATGCTGCTGAGCCAGCTTCCCGTAGCCACCTCTGGCCGGGTCGTAGTCCTGTCTGTACTCATCTCTCACCTACACAGGAAATAAAAACACAGCCATAGAATACAGGTAATACACAGCTGACATTGTTTTAGAGGAGGATTTCTATCCTGAAGTTAAAACCTGCAGGGCATTTTACAAACAGATAGTCTGTGTTCTTTCCACAATAAAACAAATCTCAGCCAAATATTTATGTTTCATTATTCACACTCTCCCATAAGGCTCCTTTTGTACCACTACAACAAAATTGGACATTATTATGCATATTGTTTTAGTTAACAGCATAATATACACTTTCATTTTTCAAAATGCCACATTGTAGTAATGCTGTCTCTTCAAAGGTCATGGTTAATCATGCATAATTTATTTTTGAAGTTATATCACTTTCTAAATATCATAATGGTGTATTAAAATGTCATGATATAAAGTATTGATCTTTCTCAGAGCAGTCTCAGTATGTTATTTTTAAATGCCATACTACATTGTGTTTTACACTGTTTCCTAAAATGTTGTGATGCAGAAAATCCAAGACTTTTCTTGTGAAGAACAGACTTAACCAAAAGGTAGGAGACTCCAAATAAATATCTGAAGTTATAAGTCCGCTCAGGTGAACACAATTTAATAACACTCCTCCCAACTTTGCCTATAGAGAGCATGCACATGGCGTAACAGAAGGTAAGAACCTCTGCAGTTCCAGCCAATGAGCAGCAAAGAGTATACACTGGCGACAGGAATCAGTAGGAAGTCAGCAGTGAGCAGCTTCATTTCAGCCGTAAAGTGTCATCTTCTAAGGTAATTACTTCTTAAAGATGTTCACTGAGGCTAGTACAGATCCTCAGCTGATATATTATGTTTATAGAGGGTAAACACTGATGTCACTTTAAGCACATGACATGGCTGCTTTGTCAGGCTGGGTGAGAAAACAGTCTGAAACACTGCTAGGTGCTTTATGGGAAACAAATAAAAATAGGGAAAAACAGACTATCCGCTTAAATTGGGGATATTGGGACTCAGCAGAGATCTATACTGTTACTTAAAGACGCAGTGGACCGTTAACATTGATATGTAGTCATAAATTGAGTTTTCAGAGATTATTCTGACCTGATTTTAAATACACAAAGCAGAGTCTCAGAGCACATATCAGCCTAGTTCATCAGTGATGGATGTGAAACTTTACTAATGCCAAAGTTTTGTTATTACAAAGCCTAAGATCAGTTATTTCTCAGTTGTTTTCTCACTAAAAACTATGTAGTTGTCAAACTAAACTGTTTACAAAAATTTGGGGGTGTAACCTGTATCAAAACGGGATCCCACGAAGTAGCTGTCAACTTTCAAAGGGTCAAATACGTTCACAGAAGTAACTTCAGCATTTAACCAAATAGATTTCACATTAATTTAAGAGAACTGCTTTATTTCATCCGTGATCCGTGAAAATCAGCCGAGTTAATCAGACATCACAGGACTATTTGTACATCTATAAAACGTGATCCGTTGTCATCAAATGCCTCTCACCATAGGTATTATTACACCGTATGGATGATCTGCTGAAATTTAAGTTCTTCATTTTCTTTAAAGGTAAGAGGAAGGAGAACTGAGTGGGATTTAGCTTTTGCTCGTCACTGACTGAATATTTGTTGTAGTTACTGTAACAGCCCAGCTTCATCATGTGTCTTTATTAATGTCTCATTGTGGCTCCAAACATTTCTATAAACACATATCATCAGCTGGGCATCTTTACTGCCACAGTCAACATCATCAAGATGTAGATATCAAAAAGATGGCCCTATTCAGCTGAAATAAAGTCATTTACTCCCTACAGATTCCTGTCACAAGACTCTTTCTTCTACTCAGTGGCTGGGATGGCAGAGACTCGTGCTGCTGTGGTGCCATATGCATATACTCTGTAGAAACGTTTAGAGCTGCACTGTTAATAAAGCCACAAAACAAAAGCTATGCAGTTACAGTAGCTAGTAATACTGTAGAAGTCAATAGTACAGCCTACATTAATTCAGTTAGTGATGAATATTAGTTCAGTGAGAGATTAAAATAATCTAAACCCCACTTCATTCCTTTTCTTCTTCTTTATACCAATTTGTTTCGGGGAAAATCAAGGCCTTAATCACTCTCAAAGTAAAAGAACATCCCTTATTATCCCCCCAACCCCTCCCCTGCCTGACAAGTAAACCTTCTTGCAGTAACAGGTGTGAACAAACAACCTGGGGAATTTTCTAGAAAAATTGGCAGGGTATTTGTAAAAAACAGCATTAGAATGTACCTGATATGCATATTTAGACTAAATCTGCTGACTGGTTTGTTAACTTAAATAAAATTTTAAAATAAGCATTAGTGTATCACTGAGGGGAATAATGCATTAAGCCTATTACATATTGAAGCAAGATTTCAAGCCAAATACAAAAAAACAATAAAATAATGATTATGAGAGACGTGAGAAAGTTTCAGAGTTAAGTGATAGAGAATCCTTGTAACCATGGTTACTAAATGGATCTACCAAGATGTGCATGGAATAAGAGAATAGAAACAACATGAGAGATTATTCCAAGCAGCATGGATGGATAGAATTGGCTAAGTCCTTATTATGTGTCCATAATGTTTATCTTGTTTTTTTTGATTGGGTAGCAGTGGATGTGGACATGCCCTGATGATATCACAGCTGGCCACACAAATCACAGAAGGCACACAGGAACAAGTCCATCATCAAAATCTGTTTAGACTTTTCCTTCACAAATGCAAACATTATAACAAGTATCAGAAACCTCACCTGTCCTCCAGACTTGCCACGGCCATACTGCCGCCCCTCCTTGAAGCCAGCGTCCCAGTCCGTCCTGATGATGCGGTCGTCCAGCCGTGTGCCATTAATGAAGCGCATGGCGTGCTCTGCACCTGCACGTGTGTAATATCTGGTACAGCAAGAGTTAAAGTTCATTGCAGGCTCCTGAACTTCCACAACATGTACAGTTGATTCCATGGAGGTAAAGACAAAAGCTGTGACAACACCTGGTTATCATAGTGTGTTGGCTCTGTTTATTTGTTAATAAAAGAACTACCTACAGTAAGTCATGGTAAAATAAAAGCTGTCCTGAAATAAAGGGTCATCGTTCAAAGGATACTCTACAAAGCAGAATCCACAGGCCGTCTTCTTGACTTTATCCAGACCGATGATGATGCGCTTAACATCCCCACTTTTGGAAAACAGCTCGTATACCTTTTTATCAGTGTTAAACAAGAGAAAAATGTGAAAATCTTGTAAGAAATCACTAAACATCTCTCTTAAGAGTTGGGGTGCATATCTATTTAGGGTTGTAATGCTAACATATTCAATAAATGAAGGATTATACAAATTATAATTACAGTTTAGTCCACAAATCTAATTTCAGACAGAGGCTGAACACAAGTGCCACTTTCAGATACACATGAAAACTCACAAACAGCTGGAGAATCAATGTTATAGAGCACAAAATAAAAAATCCCTTTACATAAAAATATTTTTAAAAATAAAAAAAAAACACTTGCAAGTTAAATTTTCTAGAAACATGTCTAATGATGAAAATGTAACCAATTCAAAGAGGGTACTCAGGCAAAAACAATCATGTTCACTGAAATGACTGCAGTGTGTCTCACCTGCTCCTCAGTGGTGTAAAAGGACAGATTCCCAACATACAAAGTGTTACTCTGCTTCAGCAGCTTCTCCTGGTCATAGCGATTCCCCTGAAAACACAAGGAAATCAAAAATGATGAGTGAGCACCACCCTCAGGAAAACTCTCTATTCTCTATTAACTTACAAAGGCAGGTAATACAGAAAAAAATGTGGAGATTTAGGCTGGACCAACAGCCCTACATCAGATGAAGTCTTTTTCTTTATTCATCATCAGTCTATACACTTTACTGTGTTTTAAAGGCTAAAATTTGTTAGTCATCCTATAACTTTAAGCTGTGTGTTTTAAGGACTGGAGATGTAGGTCTGAACTACATTTGAATATAGGTATCAGTATCAGTTAAAACTATTTTGTAAATATCGGCATGTCAGATATTGGCAAAAGCCATTAGTGTGCACCTTTGCTAGAAATTGATGATTTACAACCAAGATGTCACGATCATTCACTCATGTTGGGGCGTCAGCTCTGTGTGGTCACTAATGTTGGTTGCAACAGCACAACACTTTTGAGTTATCTGATCATTTAATACCAGTATGTGTATTGATGGAGTTCGTATTAATAATCCCAAGTACTGGAATGACTAAGTCCTTGTGGATGTGTCATTTTGCGGGTAAGAATAATAGACGAATAAAAAAGGAATTTATATCTGGTTCTGCTTGAGGTTTTGCACTGATGTTGCTCAATTATTCTAATCTAATCACAAATGCAAAGTCCGGCTGTGCAATTACATAATTGCATAAAAGGCTGCAACATTTTTTTGTATTAAGTAGTGGTGGAAATGTTTACAAATTTGCCTGCAGAAAGGCCTTTAAGTTTAGTTAACAGTTCTACTAATGTGCTTTGAAGAAGTGCCTTTAAAAGGGTAAGACTTTTAATTTTAGGAAAATGTTACTTATTTTGAAAGCAGTACTTTAAAAACTTCCAGTTTCAATTTTTTTCTAGTCATTATTTGTATGTTTTGGGTTCAGAAATACGCCTTTCAAAACAATCAGTTTTCTCTGCATTTCCCTGTTAACAAGGCACTGACTCCTGATATCATGGATGTATTATCATAGTCGTAATTGCAATTGTACATCACAATAATGTCCTGTGTACTTAAAATCTCACATTATTATCAAATCGTAAAGAAGTTGTTTCCAAGGCATGTCCTTGCCTTAGTAACTTTGATAACTGTTGCCAGTTGTTGTTCTGATTTATGTTGGGGCTTTGTAAATCAAATAACGAGATTAAAATTGGGAAGACCTGCACATTCTATCTAGTATCACGGGATATAATTTATTATGTATTAGAGCTATAAAAACAAAGATTAATTGTCACAAATAAACTGGGTTAACTGTAGAAAGAGCGGCTGGTGTCACTGTTTTGCTTAGATCCCTCAAGGTATAAATTAGCTGGGTAAACCCGGTACAATCGGGTACTTCTCTGTAATACATTCACGTTTGAGTCAATTCAGTGAAACTGTAAATCTTATGAGATATAAATCTTATATTAGAGACAAAATAAGGATTAATGGCCACTCGGTGCCCAGTGAGTAAACCGTGTCCTCACTGTTGTTGCTAACGGCTCTAGCCACTCTACAACAATAACCGCTGCGTTAACATTTGACGAATTGGTATTCACATTAAAGAATCACTTCCATTAACATTTAAAAACTCCCACACTTACCTTAAAATGTTGGTCTCTGTATTGACTGATATCAATATAAGAATCACTATTCAAAGCGTTTAATTTTACAGACATTGTTGGAGACTGATGGATACACCGCCTGCTGCTATTCAACTACTAGCATTGCGGAAAAACAATGACGTTGTTTCCGGTTTTGAGTCCAGCAGGTAAAGAACTCCGGTCTTCTACCTACAAAGACATCAACAGAGTGGCGCCCCCTGCTGGTCAGCAGAGTGTATTGCTGTAGCATGATGCATAAAAAATGATGTGGTGCCACATGATTGGTCGCTTTGTTTTTTGTTTTTTTTTAAGGTCACTGGCCAACAAGTCATGTTTGGAGCCTTGCCATGTAATCCTATTAGACTTTTTTATTTTTGGATATGTGACTTTTTGACGTGGTTACTGACAGTTAATGGACTCATGGACTTGGTCTTATGTTTAATGCATGGTAACATAATGTTTGTAATGTAAAAATGAGTATTATCAAAAAAAAAATGTTGTAAATATCCACTAATCTGACAAAGTTCAAACTGTATTCTTTCAAATTTCCACTCCCTAATGGCCTAGAAGGCCGTTATTCACATGTTCTTTTGTCCAACAAAACCACATCACACAGCAAACTTTCTTATATGGAGAACATTTTATTATTTTTATTCAAACATTTAAAGTAAACAAACAATGTGTCCTCATCTTCCTGACTTCTAACTTAATAAAGGTTCAAAAAGAAGTACAGTTATGAATGAACTGGCTTTTAAATCACAGAAAATTAACCACTAAAATGAGATGATATGGCAAGAAAATTACTTTATAATCAGCCCACGGCCAAATCCTGGTCTTATCTGATCTCTGTCAGCTCTTCTTATGTTCAACAAAAACATCCCGTCAGGTCTTATCCAATATGACACCATCAGTCCAGTAAATCAGAGCATAGTAGCCAGTTTAAAAGCCAGTAAAGGACAACAGTAGATCTGCCATGGGGCCCCTCCCATATTTGCCTTGTAGTCTTCATCTGAGGTCAAATATCTCCGGTTTGTGCTGTTGTAGCTCCTGGAACCTGTAAGACAAATACAGAACAATTTACATTTACTTTAAACATAACCAGGTGGTAGTGATAAGAACACTTTAGCAAAGCAAATCCCTCTATTAGGGGGGAAACTGGACATCAGTGGCTCAACGCAGCATGGTTTTCCCAGAAAAAGTAGCTCTGTTTTAAGGTTCAGAGTTCAGGAAAATAATGAAGTGAGGTTTTTTTTTTTTAATTTAAAGGAGCCTATATAGCTGTTGTGCAATATTCATGTGATTGACCATCAGTGAAACCTCTTTACATACTTGAAAACTGATACTGAAACTGTTTTTTTTTTCTTTTTCACTTTCTGTAGCTTGCAGCTGTTCTGTGCACCATTGCTGTTCTTTGTTGAGTTAAATCCTGTTTCTCTCTTTGAACTAAATCTGCTGCCAAAAAAAGCAGCAAATAAAAAGCTTATTTATGCACATCATTTTGTGACTGCTCTATCTCTCCTGGCATATGACCAACAAATGCCAAACACTTTAATGGTCATAGCTCTTCTGTTAAAACTACATCAGCTCCTTCTTTTAAGGAATAGTATCAAACATGTTTTTGTTGGTTTCTTTCTTTCATTTTCTTTCCTGTTTAGGTCGGTTTCAAAAGGGGGTCAAATCTGATCTGATTATGATGAATATGCTTTAGTTACAGTATGGACAGATACATTTTTTGTTTTACTGCATTTTATAACAAAGAAATTTAGTCTTGCAACACTCTACTGAGCAGCATTATAGTGTGTAAATTAAGGCTGCATAATAAATTGCTAATGTATTGCTGTCACAATATGAGCTTTTGTGATAAACACTTGCTAATGTCTTAATTATTTCTTAATTATGCAAACAAGCAATGCTTTCTTACTCGGTATGCACGAATTGCTCACGCTCTCACACACATTTTTATGCAGACAAATGAAACTCAAGCTGTGAGCTACCCCCAGTTATTGTTGCAAATTAAGTGGTGAAAGGTATGCTTGATTGATTTTTTAATAACGGGGAAACATGTTGCAAAGAGCTATGGCTATGGCTTAACCTAATATGGATTCTTCAACATTATTATTTACATCTAACTTCAGATGATTTAAACTATATCATGCATATTATTGCTCCTGGCATTTTTTTTTTCATATTGTAGAGGCCTAAGAAAAAAAGCCCAGAATAATTTGAAAGTTAAAGCTATGTTCAGATACCACATCTGTTAAGCAGCATTTTCTGTTATTTTAATGAACTATGGTACCAAAAAGTGCCAAAGCAAAGAGATGCATTTATCTTATTAAGCAGATGTTAGGTCAAATAAGTATTCCATCAACAAAATTCAAGCCAACTCCTGCACAGTGTCTAAGTTGCAAAAAATGTAGGCATTTCCTGCGATCAAAACATTGCTAACATGAATGCAACTTATACTGTGAGTTGGCTTTTGCTTGCAACTTTTTGTGTCTGAAACAAGACAGATCACAATATTGAACTTATTGTCATGGTATCAAACCAGTGTTGATTTTGTTGACTATAAATCTGACTTATGTCAGACTTTTTTTTCATGAGGAAGACTAGACTGGCTAATAACAGACTAGACTGGCTAATAACAGATCTTTGATGACAAAAATGCTGATGTCGAGGGCACTAAAACAAGACTACTATTTAATGTAGCTTTGCCAGACATCAAAACCCATGATATGAGAGAGCACAAGCTGTTAGGGAGGGTTAATCTGTAGCTCTTCTGCCTTTCAGTTGTGAAAAGGACAGATACCAGGTTTTGCAGGATGCATAGATGGAACAGGTATAGGTTGCACCAGATCCAAGAGAATAGAATAAAAACAGTTTTGACTAAAATGCCAGGAGTTTTTATAGACTACTGGACTTAAATGATATTTAGATTTTGTTGACTAAAACTAGACTGTAAATGGTGAAAATGCGACTAATTCTAGAGGGCATTTTTAATCCAAAGACTACATTAAATTAGCTGTCAAAATTAACACTGAATCGAACCATATATCGATATCGTTTGGTTTGTACTGGTATTGAAGCATTGGATTTTGGAATCATGGCAGCCCAATCCTAAACCCCTGCCTGCCTGTCTGTCTGTCTGTCCGTCTGTCTGTCTGTAGCAACTTACGTTTGTAAAACAACCTCCTTTGGCATCTTTCCTTCATCAAAGCTCGGATCTCTTCTCGATACTGAGCAGCTCCACCTCAAAGATGAGAGTCGCCCCTCCGGGGATCTTCGGCGGAGCTCCCCTGTCTCCGTAGCCCAGCTCGGCGGGGATAACCAGCTTCCTCTTCTCGCCCTCGCACATCCCCAGCAGGCCCTGATCCCAGCCTTTGATCACCTGCCCGGTGCCCAGCGTGAAGGTGAAGGGCCTGTCCCGGGGGATGCTGCTGTCAAACTCGGTGCCGTCCTCCAGCTTGCCCGTGTAGTGCATGTTCAGCACGTCTCCTTTGCGGGACTTAATGGGGCAGTTGTCCACTCGCTTCTTGATGCCGATCTGCAGCTTCTTCTTTTCGGCTCCGCTGACCAGCGCCGGGCTCAGAGACAGCACCGTCACAGCGAAGAACAGCAACACCCGCATGGCTGCAGCACACCCGAAGATCCGGACTAATGAATGGTCGGAGCTGAATGGAACCGAGCTAAAAGCTGGTGAGCAAATCTGGGGATGAATAAGAGAAATGAACCGTGTGAGTCTGGGATTGAAAGCGGAAGTGAGTGTGCTTCTCCGGATGGAGTTTACCGGCCTGTGTAACATGAAAAATGTCCCCCAAAATACTGAAGTTAGTTTCATATTCGTAAGAATCGCTAATGACCCTAGTTAAATGGCAGAAATTGGAGGCTAATTTCACCCTATTTTTCTGGGGTTTTTTACCCTACAAAAATTAATGTAGAGAAAGTCATCACCCTAAGAGTTTCAAAACCTTTTAAACTTTTATTTACTTTGTATATTATCGATTCTTTTTTCCCCTCAAAGATAGGCTGTCGATTATATACGGCCGTGCTATTCAAGTGTAGGCCCTGGGGCCAGGACAAGCTCCTAAAGTCAATTTTTGTGGTCCTCCAAATAAAACATCCATGCTTAAAAATGATTACTCAAGAATATTTAAATATGACAATGCAAGGTCATTACATTTGTATGAACATCAGTCATATTTATGTCCTATTTTGTTTGTTTCTGCCTCACACAATTTCAGTTATTGTACATACTTCTCCTCTTATTCCTGCCTTTCTTAAAATACTTTTCCCCATTATAGAGAAGTGTATTTCCACCACTTGATCGAGAAAAAAAATGTCAGGCAATTCTAAAAGAAGAAGAAAGAATAAAAAATCTTAAATTAAAATTAAGAGACACAAAGTTAGAATTATGAGGTAAAGAGTCAAGATTATGATTAAAAAGTCAACTATGAGATTAAAAGTCATAAGTATGCGACTTAAATGAATCATTTTCATCATAGTAAGCCATAATTATCATTATTATTATGATTAATTCAAAATCAAATCCTTACGAAACAAAGGTGAAATTGTGAGAAGTCATAGTTATGATATAAAAGTCGAAATTATGAAACAGTCATAATTATGTACACTTTGTCATGATTCCAACTTTTTATTTCATAATTGCAACTTATCATCTCATAATTATGACTGTCATAATTTTGACTCCGTATCTCATTATGCCTTACCGTATCATAACTGAGATGTTTTTACTGAGCTACAGATTTTTTTCTCCTTGAACGTCGAATGAGAAACCAACTTCAGCCTCCCTTCAGTCTGTTATTATGTCATCCACTGTAACTTAACGGTGACCTGGCTCAGCTGAAGTAAGTCAACTACTTCATTCACAGTTTTTTAATTTAAACCAAAGATTCAGCATTTATAACAGGCTTGATTTGTTTAGTACTTTTAGCTAGCTAACGGTGAACGCTGTTTTTATTCCAGGGCTGAAACACGAACGTTGAAGGAGCTGCTAAACTAGCTGGCTGGCTAAGCTAACGTACCTCTGAGGAGACGGATCCCTGGGAAAACGCTTCAAAATGATCCTCCGGTTTTTATTTAACCTCATCAACAACCCTCATATCATTGAGAAGTTGGCAGAGTCTCGTCCGATTCGCAGGGCGGCTCAGATCACAGCCTACGCCATTACCAAAGCTCAGATAGCCGGGAAGGACGCCTCGGAGCGGGCCCTGCGGTCCCAGACCCTGCGGCAGGTCCGGGAGGAGGCTAGCAAAGTCCCCGGTGACCTGGGGGAGATGGGCAGCCGGTTCAGGAAAGTCAGAGAGACATTTGTGAACGAGGTGAAGGAGGGATGGAAAGAAGGGTCAAGACAAATCAAGAAATAATGGGAATGGAGGAGCATAAGAGAAACTGTGAGACCATGATTGGACGAACATCCTCACCTGACTGCCTGTTGAACACCATGGACTGAAGAGGTGTCAGATTATAAACGACAGACAATGATTCATGCTGCTGATTTCTATTATACTGCGAAGAGGCCCTACAATCAGTGACCTGGAGATTCACTAAAGACATCCACTGACTTTACTTTTCTTAGCAAACAGTGAAAGTGCTCATCTCATATCCCAGGAACAGCTATGGAATAAGTGGGAGCAGTCTTGGAAAAACCTACACAGAACTCCTTCACATTCACAATTCAAAGTATTTCCAAGAAATGCCTTAAATGGATAGCATGTCGCACATAAAACAATGATACAAAGCCACATACAAATGATTCCTGACTACTGTTTTGGGGGTAAATCCTGACCTGATCCTGATGTAAAGCTACCATGGATCAGCACATGAAGCTGTCTTGGGAAATATATGTATTATTTAAAAGTGTACATTTGTAGAGGTATATGTGTATAGACAACAAATTCCCCACGGTTGTCCTGCTAACAAATAAAGATTGTAATTTATAAAATACAACTTTTACCGTCAGTGCCTGTTAGATTTGAGGGGCATATGAAAGAAAACATGGAAACTAAACTCTTCAAGGTCAAATATTCAAAGTATATCATAAGAGAAAGTTTGAGCTTCCTGATATTATTGGCAAGATAAGACCAGGCCGCCCATAAGGGGGGAAAAAGGGGAGAGCTTTCTGGGACTCAGCCCATGGAAGTGAGGAAAATCACGGTCTATTGGAAAGTTGAGCAGTAATAACCATTTTTTATTTTTTGACTTGAATAATAACCAATCTCATTAAAGCAACAATGCTTTTTAAAAATTAGAGCTTTTTAAAGATGTAAACCCCTTTTCTTAAAATAGGACTACCTTTTTATTGGTAATGTTAACAGTGTGGATGGGAACACTGAACCAAATGATGTGCACAAATGTCAGGATGCCAGAGAGTAAAGTAGGAGGAGCTGAAATCACTATAAGAGACAAATAATTGAGAAGAGAGGCAAAACAGAATTGTGAAAATTGACACCCAAAAGGGTTAAAAGTGGATAAAATGTACAGAAAAAGTGGAAACAAAGTGGAAAAAGAGTTTGAAAAAAGCAAAAATAGAATCAAATTGGCAAAAATGGGTTTAAAAAGGCTGTGAAAAGCAGTTAAAAAGTGGTATAATGCATTAAAAGTAACAAAATGGGTAAAATTGGTGAAAGAAGGACACAAAATAAACAAATGGGATTAAAGTGTGTCTGTGTTGGGGGAGGGATGATGAAAGGCGGTTAAAAAGTTTATTTAAACAAAAAATTGGTAAAAAGTGGCAGGTTGCAAAACTGATAAAAATGGTTTGGGAAAAATGATGGAAAAATTGTCAAAATGTCGAAAAAATGGGTAAAAACTGACAAAACGTGTTCCAAGGAAACTAAAGGGGATAATATTTGCAAAAAACGGGTTAAAGAAAGGCCAACAAAGGTTAAAAACAACAAATGTGGGGAAAATGGTGAAAGCTGTTAAATCTTCAATAATTGAATCAAAGAAGCAAAAACAGTGGCAACAATAGGGTTGATAGGAAAATGGGTCAAAGTGGCTAAATTTGGTTAAAAGATACAGATGTGGAAAAATGGGAGGAAAGTGACCTAAATAATTTAAACATCAGAACTAGCAAGAGCTTGACACACTTTTCAGCTCCAAAATGAGGATGAATGCTATTACCAAGGATCCACACACACGCATTATTATAGTCAATAAATCACAGCTGGGACCCATTCTCTGGTTTTTCAGGGGCTCAGATAATTCTGTAGGCAGGCCTGTTGGTAGACGTAAAAATTTCTGCCAATATTTCCAGAAGGTAGTTAGCTGAAGTTTCTTTTTTTTTCCTTCCTCATTCCTTACATTTTTTAAGTGTGCTCCAAGGACTGAAGTTTTAGTTCTAAACTAAAGATAGTCTGACTTTTTTTTTAACGCCATAGGAGAATGTTTTTGTGTTTTTTCTATTACTTTGTCTCAGAGAACAGCCTCTTGTTTAATCAGTAGAATTAAATTTACTTTGAAAGCCTAATCCAGGTGAAAAAAGGAGGCACATTTTAAAGAGCTAACTGTATGTCAGCAGGCTGTCATAGTGATTTTGTAGGCAGATGAAGCCTGCTTACTGCCATCGTTAAAAAGACTTTTCACATTTAAGGTACACTTGAGCAGAGTTTTTCATATTTGAGGAAGAATCTATCGTTTGTTTTCAAAATCACTTTTTTTCTTCTTTATGTCTGTTTCTGAAACAAATAGGCTAGCAAAATAGTATAAACAGATTAATCTATGAAAAGAATTACCTGTTGGTGTTCTTTATAATAAAAGAAAACTTGTTTGTACATTTCATTTCATATCAGTTAAAATGTGTTTGGAGATGTCGCCACATATGAAATCAGTAAAAATCCAATCCTATCATGCGTCCTTAAAAAAAAGATTTTTTTTGTCTTAACTATTCAAAAGACAATAACTTTTTATGAAATCACGTGAGATCAAACACCTCTTTTGCAAGAATGTAAGGATGCACTATTTTGGATTTTTCTCAATATCCAGTATGCTGAAATTTCCAAATTTTTTAACCAATGCAATATCAACACCAATCCTAGGACAGATAAATAGATGTAGTTCAAACCTAATACTAGAACATTAGTACTTAGGTACTGTCACTTTTCTTCTCAACTTTTGCTGCTTCAGGTAGTAAGTATCATTATACAGCAGAAGAAGGGCAGATTTTACAATCACCAGTGGCAAAATTGACTGGGCCAAAGCAGCAGAGCTACACAGACTACACCAAAGTAAGATAATGTTTGGTGTGCAATGGGTTAAGTAAAGTCCTTGAAAAATTATTTCAACCCAGTGGTCTGACAAAAAAATCCCATTATGTAAATTATTTCACCATTCATCACTGTATCCATACATGGCTGATTGAAGTTTTTTAGTTTTTTATTGCTGGGATAAATTTCCAAGCAGAGGGGTGTTGCAGGTAGTTCACCTGAGCTGACACAGTGCAGTGCTGACATAAGCCTAAAGATTAGTGCCGCACAGTGTAAAGTTCCGGTAAGTAATAAAGAGTTGGGTTAACATCAGGGACTCACTGTAAGAAAAGAAGCATCAGATTTGTGCGGTCAAAAGTGAAGGTCCTTGCTCACGACACTTAAGTTGTAACACATAGTTCATTTGCCTTCATACCTCCAGCTGAACAACAACAGAGATATGAGAGTTTAAGTAAAGATTAGAAGATATGTTACAGCTACCCTTGACATTTGATCTTTGCAGTGGAGTTTAACAGCTCTAGGATGATTTGCCTTCCTTAAGAGACATTTTTAGTAATTGTCTACACTGGGAATGGTAAACTGAATTTCATGGTTGTCTATGCATAAAAATTACATAACAGGAGATCTGGTTTTCATTGCAGCCCTAAGAGGTCATGCATTCAGTAATTTTACTGTACGACAGTTTTCACATGAAATGAGCAGGTTTCATTTCTTCAAGGTCCTCTGCTCATTTTTCTAGTGAAACAGCCTTGTTGTCTTATGGATGTCATCTAATGGCTTCTGTTTAGCCCCGAGAAACTTTGAAAAAAACTTCTTCGTCAGTAGAACTTTACCCATAGTACACTTAATGTGATGCAGATGCACACAGAAGCTAAACAGATCACATATTTTGCAGTAATAAAGCTTTATTTCATTGAAAAAGCACAGAAAACAGCTCAAGTCGACAGCTTTATGTAGCAATACTTGTGCAGACGCACTGGCCTGGCAACTAAACATTAGTTACATGATAAATCATTTCATAAAGAAATAAATCTCTATCAGGAGGAAAGAGAAGGCATTGTTTCTGACAGCATGAGTCAGTACATATACACTGATATGGCATCTGAACTTCATATAAAAATAAATCTCTCAACATAGGAAAATACACACCCAAATCAACATTTTCAACAGCAAAGCAGCAGGAAGTGCAGTAGTTTGAGTTAGAAAGAGACATTTGTGGAGTGAGTTTGGGTTAGAGTTGGGTTCATTTACACCTGGGGTAAATTATGTATAGACATGTTTTAGATGTAAATACGCGAATGGTTTATTGCTTAGCTTAAGTTAAAGCTAGCATAGCTATGCTAGCTACGTAGTTAACATTACTATGTAAGCCAATGAAGCTTAGTTAGCTTTAGCAACACGAGCTTTAGCAAACAAAGCAAAAGCTCACGTTGCAATGTAGATAACATATCTACGTAGCTTATGTAGTTAACGTTAGCGTTGTAGAATTGTTAGTATAGATGGCCATGAGCTTTGTGGGCTTAAGCTTTTGTTTTGTAGCTATGTGGCTCCATTGGCTACTCAGCTTACACAGCTAATGGAGCTAGATTTCACAAAGCAGACCCATCCTACTCTGCCTCTTGTTGGCTTACCCTGATATTCTTCACCAACCAACAAAGGCAATAACTAATAGCCATGTAGAGGCAGCATAAGGCAGGCCATGCCATTTCCATCCTAGGAAAAGGATGCAGCATGACTACTGAATGAACCAGGTATACTCTATGTAGAGTAAAATATAAGTGGGTATATTCCCTATTCCTATGTATACCCTGCACTATACCTATATCTATACCACTGCCTTCAACATATTTGAACTGCTAGGGTAGTGACTGCCATTTTAATTTGGTGAATTGAATCCAGATATCTTTCATTATTGGAACAAACTCTGACTTAAATCTTCTCGACAAACAAAAACTCATTCATTCTCTGTCACAAACCACAGGATGCTTTCTTTATGTTCTCCCCAAACTGATGGCCAATGTAACTCACTCCATACATGTGTATGCAGGTACTGAAACTGAAATATTAAAAAGAGGCTAGTGGCAGATAAAATATAAATGTATTAATGTAGGTATTTGCTTTTCTGTTTTTTAGGTAGTTGGGGAGAATACATGAAGCAGACAGCCTATGGACAAACACTCAGTCACTATCTTCGCAACATCCTCAGCACAGCTCTGTGTGGAGGTAACACTAGTGCATATTCACTGATATGGCATAAGCTTACAGTAGAAACATAACCCAAATAAAAGGAGGGCTGTGTTTTTAGTAGTATTCACAGAGCTAGAAGCAGCGGGGAAGAACAGCTCCTGACTTTTAAACATAGAGCCTGATGTGGGGTCAGTAAGAATAAATTCATTCTCCAAGTTAAGGGGACTGACAAAATAGTGGTTTATTTGCAAGAAACAGGATTTTAAGGTTGACCTAACAAGTTGATTTTAATAACACTTCAATAAGTTGTCAACGGACTTTCATTACAAAACTCTATAATTTGAAGCTCCAAGAAAAGTCAGGCCGTCTGTTCTTTGTAAAGCTACTTTGTAAGGAAAAGATGATGCACTGCACACTAAAGCAATGTAACAGGTGGCAGCATACTCACTGATATGGCAGCTCACCTTCAGTAAACAGAGTGGCAGCATCACCTTCTTCTCTTATCACTTCTGATTCAATCCCAAAGAATAAACATTTTGCCTCATTTGCATCAACGCCAGCACCAATTAAATCCAAAGGCAGTTCCAACAACATGGCATCTTCCCGGACACAGAAATAACTCTCAATAAGTGAGGATGAGCCAATTTTAAAGATAGTCAGATGAAAGAAAGTGGGAAGAGCTTGTAAAGAAGGGATACAGGAAAAGTAAGTGAAAGATTGGGAAAAGGAGGGATGAAGAGGGTAGCAGGAGAGCTTGGATGCTGGTGCAGTTTTCTGCTTTTACATCCAGAGGTTGGTCAGCATGATGCTGAAGAGCGCCATCAGCAGCAGCAATGTAGAGGACATCACTGTAAGAAGCAGAGGATATGACAAATATTGAAGTGATTCTATTTAATAAAACAACTTTGACAAGTTTTATGATAAAGTGGGAGTTTAGGGTGATAGAAATTGGTGGAAACTGTCTATCAGCTTTTTCTTATTTATTGCTCAACTTTCATGTCTGAGTTATTAATTTGTCAAAAAGTCTTCAATCTTCTTGTAGTAATCATTTTTGTCAGAAAGAGTGGAATGATATTTTACAAACGTCTGCTGCTACATGGTTCAACCATTGTTCAGTTATAGTGTCTGTAATCAAGCTCTGACAAGTTTTGAAGAAAGATGGAGGTAAAGACGCACATCACCTCAGCACAACATTTCAACATTTTTTGTCAGACTGCTCAATTGAGAGCTGTATTTAGCCGTCTAAAAAGGAGGTATAGTTGCACTAATTGTACTTGAGAGACTGTCAACTTAAACATAAATCTCCTCTTTATGGTACTTTAGGCAATTAAAACCAGGAAACTTCTTACCAGAGCCCTAATGTTAAAAATCTGTTTTACATGTTGGAAAGTGAGATTATTGGCTCTGTTGCAAGGAGCTAGACTGCTACCACCCTTTGTGTCGTTAGGGCAAATTATACTGAACCTAGGAAAGAGTGTAGTTAAAGGGACATTTCAGTATTTTTGAAGCTGAGTCATATGAGGTACCCAGCAGTATAAGTGGTATTAGCCTCCAGTGATTTCAGTGAGCATTGCTCCTTTAAGAAGTTCTCGCTGGTTGTACCAGCCGGAAGCTAGCTATACAGCACAACAGATTGGTATAGTTTCTCCTTGGAATTAAGCGAGTTTTTGTTAAAAATGGTCCACAAAACAATGTTGGCCTCATGTTAGCAGAAGCCCAATACATATGCACCATCAAAAATTTGAAGCATTTTTAGTTTAAATCCAAAAAGTCTCTATGTTTCTGTCACTATTTTGCAATGCAAGAGCACGTAACCAGTAGCCAAAGCCTGCATCGGAAAAATAGTGACAAAAACACAGAGGCTTTCTGGGTAAAAAAAAAAAAAAAAAAAAATCATTAATTATAGGTTAAGTTGAAAAAATTAAAATAAAAAAAAAATCAGTGGTGTGTACGTTTGAGCCAACATTGTATTGTGGCCCATTTTTTCCAAAAGCTCACTACAATCTGCAGAAAAATGGTACCCATCTGTTACACTGTATAGCCTAGCTTTCTGGCTGGTACAACCAGCGAGAACTTCTTAAAGGAGCAATGCTCACTGAAATCACTGGAGGCTAATGCCACTTCTACTGCTATGTACCTCATATGACTCAGCTTCAAATATACCGGAAAATCCCTTTAAAGCAGAAAGACTAGAGTCCAGGAGAAATTATCAAATGATCATATTGGTCTTTTAATTCAAAGAACGTCTGTCACTTACATTTAAACATTGCTCAGTTTGATTACTTCTGGATTTTAAGGCAAGATGTTACCTGCACTTGATGAATTACACTCCAACTCAACCAGAGAGTCCATGTAGCCCTGTCCCAGCCACTCCTGGTAGGTCTTCCTCTCACCAACTCCCACGAGGAAAACCGTGGAGTCCTTAAAGATGAGATCGGCGCCCTGGTAGACCGTGGAGTCAAACATCCTGAAACCAGAACCTGTATCACTGCCAAAATGTGCCTGCAGGGAAACAAAGATGAAGAGAAACTAAACGGCAAAACTGATCAAATAGTAAGTGCATCCTCAGAAGTGTTGTACTTGTCTGCTATTCAACTCACTGTTGGTTCTCTCAGATGGTTCATTATGTTTTTTATTTGTTGATATACCTCAAAAGTGTAATCAAAAACCAAGCACAGACAAAAAAATATTATTTTTAAATTTGTTTTTTGTTCTATTTGTTATTCATTTCTTTCAGTTAATTATCTAACAATGTCACTGTAAAGCTTTTAAGGGGCCTCCTATCAATGTAAATGTCAGAGTGTCTTTGATTGCATCACAGAGAAATGGGAAACACTTGCTCATAATATGAAATTGACCTAAAATTTGATATAGAAATGTTTTTCTAGTAGAAGGCATTTTCAATTCTTATATCCTCTTTTTTACCTACAGACAGCATAGGGATGTGAACACTTCTACAGAGTTAACTTTTTGTGAAAGGACCAAAATGACAAGCTTGAAATGTTTAACTGATGCTGAGAACTCCAACAAAAGAGCATATTTAGGTTTTTGTGAAGCAAATTAATGATTTTTTTCCAAAATGTACATCTGATCTGTTTCTCAAAATACAAGCAGGAGAGAGAACTGCATGCACTGAAGGAAAAGCGCAAAAGGAGCATATGTATTTGCATATGAAGCAGAGCACAAGCTGATGGCTAAATGACTTACTGACCTTTTTAAGGCTTACTGAAATCTTTAGAGCTATTTAATAGGCTACATCTGTAGCTCTTATTCTAAAATGTAGAAGTAAAAATACTCCCGCCATACTGTGAAGTGTAACTGACACTAACAAGTTTTTTTCTTTTTCATGTACAGACTAAGACAAAGCCTAAATGTTAAGAGGCCACTAAAGTCCACACTGCTGCCTTACCTGTGCATGGTCCAGGAGTCCATAGACAGCGTGGATGTTGGTGTCAGGCCGAACCATCACAGCATGGGAGGGAACTCTGGCTAGGTGACAGTGTCTGTACTGCGTCACCTCGGCTTTAGAGCCATGGGAACACAGCAGCTGGAAATCTGTAGACAGGAGATCTATTGCCCATGACTCAACAGAGTTACCTGAAGAAACACATACAATCAAGGACATCTCTGATTACTCCAAGGTAGTTTAAGAGAGAATAATTTGTCCATTTAATGTTTTTGTAGTACCATCAGTGTTTTGGAAGACAGTAGAGTGTTTGATAAAAGCCACATCTCCATCTCCCACTGCCAGACACCTGAGAGGACAGAGATAGACAAGTTGAAATATAGCTTTTCTATATCACTTTTAATATTTTCTTAATTAAGCCTGGGCTTAAGGCTGCTCTGCTATTTCAATGTTAATGTTCTGTAGCTGAAATCAGTTTGTTTATGGGTTTTGTTGCTTTAGGATGAATTCAACTTATATTCTTTCATGCTTGTTTGCCCAACTCAACATTTCATTCAGCCAGTGCTTTCATTCACGCATCAGACTGGCTTGTTAGTGACCCAGAGGGAACAGAAGCTGATGGAGAATTTTCAGCTGTCCACTGGAAAAACTGATGTACCAAAGCAAGACTTCTCAGATGCTTGAAGTAATAAAATTATCCAACATCGTATACAACTGAAGTAAGTGTTAATCAAGTTTTTTTGATAGTTTCTCATACCTGAAGGCACCGTTGTATCCGTCGTACAGATCTTTCCCCTTCTCGCACTTGTTCTGTCCTGAACTGTCTCCCACACACAGACCACAAAGGTTTTTGGGGAAACCAGGTTGGTTGGCACCAGGTACGCAGCTCTGTTTGAAGAATCCTCCCACCGCTAAGCATCACAGAGAATACAATAAATACTGATGAATATTGAGCATCTATGCCAAATACCTTGGAGTGCATAAGTTCCAATTTTGTGGCTGATATTGAATTTAATTTCCAAAAAGCTAAAAGTATGTACCTGTAAACAGTTTAGATGCTAATTAAATAGAAGAATGATAAATGAATGACTCAAAGCTTTATTGCCCCTATATTGGTCTTGAAAAGAGAGCATAAAACATAAATGTCAAAACATATCAACATCTACACAGGACAGCACATAATAACATAACTAAAATTAATAATTTAGGCACTGCATCATTACACCAAGCTAATGTAAAATACAATGCAGGGTGCTAAATTAATGCTGAATTAACAGAGCCTGTTTAGCAGATATTGTGCCATGGTACAAAATATGTAATACTCTTTTTGTCCTCATTCTGTACCCGAACCCTGAGGTCAAGAGTTCATGCTGTGGATCGCTATGACCTTGTCAACGACATACCTGTTTGTCAGCCAGGTTAGATATGCTGCAAAATTGTCTCCCAGTTATTTTGGTTGCTATTTTACAACTTTATCCATCCATCCATTTTGTATACTGCTTATTCTGTTTTGGGGGTTGCGGGAGGCTGAAGTCTATCCCAGCTGTCATTGGGCAAGAGGCAGGGTACATCCTGGACTAGTCACCAGTCAATCAAGATAATCCATCTTGTAAATTTAAGATAAAGCCTGTGTTTTCTTTAAACATTGTTTAATACATTGCAAACATGGCTTTTCTCAGTTTGACTCAATTGACTTTTAGGAATTAATTTTACAAGCTCAATCCTGGATTAATATATTTTTTGGTTTTTTGGTTTAATAATTTTTTTGACAACTTTATCAGTTTGTCTGTTTTCTGACCTCAGCCTACACCATACAACAGTACACAAGTACATACACAAACACCCCCACATCCCTCTGACCTTGTGGTATCTGACATTGCTTGGGGGCGATCAGGCCTCTCTCTATCAGCATCGCCGCAGGAACGTTCCAGCCAGCTGTGCGACCGTACCCAGTGTGACAGGAGCGGCTGTCACGCAGGTCATCGAGGTTACTGATGTCATTGTTACTCTTTTTCACCACCGCAACTGCATAATACATGGCACCGTCACGGTCATCTAGAGACAATAAAAACAAACATACATCAACGTCTCTGACCAGGGAGATGGGACTTTATCTTTGTGTTAGTCTCTGTTCATCGGAAAATAACTGCTTTCTCAAGAGTCATCTTGAGGCTGGCTACTAAAGCTCCATTAACACCAATGTTTAAATTCTAATTTTGATGGCAGAAATAAAAAAATATTTACCACCTGACTCAAAAAGATGGGTTTGCACCGCACAGGGGTAGAGAGTTATGAATGGCAACATCATTGAGCTCATATTTTCTACAGTCTAAGGATTGTACCTGTGTAGCTTTCACCAGTAGCGGGGACCAGTCCGTAATCTTTGCCAGCTGTGTAGATGTAACCTCCATCGAGAGTGATGGCATCAGCCTTGTTGTTCTACACAAATGTGAAAAGCAAAGACCAGAGATTGAAGTAGCTGGCACAGTTTATATTTCTTATATATGTACAGTGCTTAACAAATTTATTAGACCACCACCCAAAGTAAGGTTTATGCCACAGCTGCCCTAAATTAACAGCATTGCTAATTACAAAAATCATTTTTTATGTTTCTGCAATGGTTATTACACCAATATGTAGAAGCTCTTTAACCCAAATGATATTTTTAATGCTAAAATATAATTATTATTGTTATCCATAAATTTTCAAATTTACTGATTTACAAAAAACCTGAAAAAATAGTAAAGCACAGCACATAAATATTTCTTGATTAATATGTTAAATTATAGTTATTTACTTGCATTCCTGAAAAGAAAAATGAGTTTTAGTGGTTGAACGTTATGCTTGATTAATTTCTGACTTCTCAGAGAAGCCCAGTATGCCAGCTCAAATTTGGGTATAAAAAGGTGAATTCAGTTTGAAATTCCTCATTCCTGTTCAAAATGGTAAAACGTGGCGAGCTCACTCAAAAATGAAAGAGTCCACATTAAAGTGCTTCATAATACATCTGTGGCATAAACCTTACTTTGGGTGGTGGTCTAATAAATTTGTTAAGCACTGTAAATATAAGAAATGGTACAGCAGAACTGCTAAAGGGGATTTTCCAGTACAATGTCTTAGTTATTAAGTTTCTAGTCCAATCCCAGAACACGACTAACTTTGTATTTCAAGTTCAAACCACCTGGTATATATCACATTTAGTGCCACATTAAATTTGATATCTAATCCCAGCTAAAGGTTTTATTTCAACATGTAAAGATGAGCAGCCCTCCAGGGGCTCAGCGTACAATCTTAACCCATTAAAGCCTGAAAACACAGATTATAGCCAGAAAATTCTGGCTATGTTTATTTCACTTTCTACTGAAATCCAAAAAAATCTAAATTTCCATAAAATTTAACATATCAATTTTTTGTGTCTCATTTGATACATTAAGTGTTTTTGATAACAGATAATCCATTTGGGGGCATTTTTATCATTAATCAGATTGTATTCAGAATTTTTTTTTGGAATTTATTGATCATATTGATTGAATTGAGGTATCATAAAAGTATGTATCAAAAATGATGCAATAGGCTTTAAGGGGTTAAGACTTGTTTCTTGTCTGGTGGAACAAAAGCACTCTACTAAACTTAAACTATACCTTGATTTTCTCCATGCAGTCCGTCACAGAGTCCCCGAAAATGCACTTGACCTCTGGAGTCAGACCTTTACTTTGAAAAGCTGCACCCATGTCAGCGCACTTCTGCTGCTCAGCGCTTGACAAAACACACCACCGCAGGACGTCTGAGGTATTCACAGTAAAACGAATGGGTCATAAAAAAGAAAGATCAGAAAATTCAACCAATCCATTTAACCATGAGAAAATAGTTTTCCAACTAATTTAGGTCTTTTTCATTGTGTGACAATAAAGTTAATGAAGCTGAATATTTGCTCTGTTAGGTTAGATAAAAGTTTCACCTTCACTTTTACAGTCCATGGCTTTCATAGCACTATAATAGTAGCGACCCATCCACTTCTCGGGGTCCTCTGACTCAACGTTCTGAAACAGAACTGATGAATCAGAGAAAAGGAGATTTTCTCCTCCAAATTCCTGAGACACAAACATTTTGAAGTTTGATTTTTCCTGCGGAGAGAAAATTAAAGTGGATTAAATGCCAGTGTAAATGTCTTGTCTTGCTTCACAACGTTTTAAGATACTTTTATACCCAAAATAAATGTCAACTATTTGATGACTGAGGTACTGTATAGCATATAACATTACACTGTAATTTTAAACACATTAGAAATTTCTAATTTGTCTCTGTTGTTGCAGTGGTTTGTTTGTGTTTCCTGTGGAGGATGCTATTTGGCTGTTGTACAGTGATAGTCAATGTGTATTCATAATAATCCCATAGCTTTATGCTAAATTATGAACCAAAATCCTACAGCTAGTTAGTCTAGATAGGAACAAATGCTAAAAGGCAGGACTGCATCTTAAACTACGTTTTATAAAAGGTTATTTTTTTTCCTTTAACCTAAACAAAAAACAGCAAGTGAACTGACACGTGCCTGATATTTCTTTGATAAGTGCTATAATATGTCAACGTAAGTTTGCCAGGCAACAAACAGAAATGACTGATTTTTAATGGGGCATGTTTGCTTTTCATGAAACAAAAAAACAAGCTAGCTGTTTCCTTGTTTATTATTCTTTCAATCAAGCTAACATAAGCTAAGCTGCTAATGGTGCTAGCATTACACATTCACATTAATGAACTCTTGTGAATTCACCAATAATAAAAAATATTAATATATTAAAATTATATTAAGTTGAAGTTATAAAAGTGTAGCTAAGTGGAAGAATTAGGACATACCAGGCCCTCGGTTAGCAAGTTAAACACCACAGAGGGGGTGATGTGGTTGCCCACTACGACCCCACGAAATGGGATGCGGACCAGATGGCAGGTTCTCCACTGAGACACAGAAGCTCTGGTACCATCACGGCACAGCAGCTCATAGTCCGCCGAATTCAGGGATTGAGCCCAAGATGGACCCTTACCTGGTGAAAAATCACCTGTTTAGCAAACAGACATGCTAACAAATGACAAAATATAGCTACATGGCTGTTTCTGCTGTTATTACCATCAGTGTTCTCCTCAACAACCGTGTGTTTGATAAAAGCTACATCTCCGACACCGTCAGCCAGACACCTTTAGATACAAAAACAACATAACACAGAGGAAAGTTTAAGAAACAAGCTCTTGCTGAATTAAGGAAAGACTTAAGGTGGGGGACAAGTTACCTTACTTTGAAACCATCTGGTGCAACACCTGTAATGTTAGTAGATATAGTAAACACCTTCATTGTAAGCTAGAATCTCTGTTAGCTAGACTACATTTGAATTCACAGCAAGTGCACATTAAACATTGATAGTGAACATAGTTACTAACATATTGAATCTGCTTACACAGAAAACTGATAACATCAATTTTGCCATTGTGTTGATGCAGACATTGTAGTGTATAACTTAGGCTATATATGAAAAGTGGATATGTGCAGAAGTTCAGCTTTCTGCACATGGATTTGGATAAAATTACATTGTTAACTGTTCTTATGTCTAAGAAGGGATTTTTGGAATGTCATGAATCACATCTGAATATCTAAGAAGGAGCCACAGCATACCTGTTCTATTTGACACCAAGAAAGATCTTGATAACCCTATTAAACCTATTTACCCCCTTGGATGTTTTACCCTTTTCAATCATGGTCAATATATTTCAATATCTGAGGTTCTGTGGATCCCAAACACTGCACATCACCACAAACACACCATCTCCACTGTGTGTGTTGGGGGGGGGGTGAATGTGGCAAAATAAAGGAAAATCCTGGAAGACAGTGTTTTATTCAGTATTCAAGAGAATACGGCTTGGGAGATGACTGCTTTCCCAGCAAGACAATGACCCAAAGCATACGGTGAAAGCAACACAAAAAATGTTTTAAAGACAACAAGGTGAATGTTTTGGAGTGGCTGAGTCAAAGCCCAGACCTAATAGAAAATTGGACCGAGACTCAGTGCTGTGATTGCAGCCAAAGGTGCATCTACTAAATACTGACTTGAAGGGGTTAAATATTTATGCAGTCATTATCTAATTGACATTGAAAATCTGTATTCACTCTGACATGTCAAAAAACACAAATTATATTGACGAGTGATTGATTTATAAAATCAGTTAAAGGGTAAAACATCCAAGGGGGTAAATACTTTTAATAGGCGCTAAAACATCCCTTATAAAGCTACGAGTTAGCACGTGTAGTTTCTGTTTTATAAGACAGGCTTGTGTTACCTGAAAGCTCCTTCATAGCTGTAGTACATCTCCTTTTCAGACATCTCACATTTGTGCGCTCCTGTACCGTCTCCTTTGCACAGCTCACACAAAGATGCAGGGTCACCAGCCTCATTTGCTCCAGGGATACAACTCGCGTTGAAGAAATTTGCAACACCTGAACAAAGAAATTCGAACATTTCTTCAGCTCTCTGTGAAGACTTTGCATGTATATGTGTGTATGGTGAATTTTTTTCCTACCCTGTGGGATGTTGCAGCCCATCACTGACATGTAGCCCTGATCTATGAAGTATCCTAAAGGCATTTTCCAGCCAGCTGTTCGGCCTTTCCCGGTGTGACAGCTCCTCTTTCCTTTCAGGTTGTTGATGTTAATTTGAGAATTTGCTTTCTTAACAACTGCAACCGCATAGTAGGAGGCACCAGTACCTGAGGATGGAAGAGTTAACACACATGAAAACGATTAACTTTGAACGCAGCATAGTGCACTCAGACTACGTTTGATCATTAATCATCAGAGATTAAAAATAAGAGCTAGCCAACTGAATGAAAATGGTTGAGGTCTGATCAAAACTGCTGCTGTGGCTACATCTGAGCTAACTGCTCCACTGGCAGCCATTGTACATATCAACTCACACCACAACCCCCCCATAAATGAAGCCAAGCGTTAGTTTATGCAGGACATGGTAGTCATATGCCCAAGTGTGGTCAGTTCTCTGCACATATTTAAACATGATTTTCTTCTTACTAATCCCTGCTTGCATTAGCCCTGATGCACCATGCTGCTGCTGGCAAAGCTTTGCCGCCTCCACCCCAGCCTCAGAATATCCTTTTTGCAATAAAATGGTTAAAGGTATGACAAGAGTGTTCCTGACTGAACTTTAGAAAATTCATGCCTAAGCAGGTCAGCAGAAAAGCGAAAACATCTTCTCATCATGGAAAGCTTTCATTGCCTTTCTTAACTCTTTATGAAATGAACAAATGTGGTCCAGTTCTGATAAAACTGCCACTGTAGGCCAATAATAGCTACATCCAAGCTAACGGCAGCAGCTATTGCTATTGACTCACAGTACAGACACAAATGTTGTGGATCAGAGCTTTGCAAGCTGGATCTGCCTGATGACAGCCTGGCAAATCCATCTGGTTTGCAAGGTTAACACATTAGCTGGTGTATATTTTTCTACAGGTTTTATGAATTAAAAATGAAGTAAATTTGAGCTTTAGAGGTAGTTTTCTTCAGCATCAATTATTTTTTGTCCTGTTGCCAATCTTGGTGCTAAGCTAAGCAGAGCTAACAGCGGGCTAGCTCACCGTCATGGTCTCTTTTCTTGCCCTAGCACAGGAAGAATTTATTCAAACTCACGATCAACTTTTGTTTCACTGGCAGCCATCTTGAATGAAGCTGTCTTCCCCTGGTCATAGATGTTGGAGCTGGACATGGACAAGGCGTCTACTTCTTTTTCCTGCAGAGTTAAAGCAAACATGAATTAGGCCTATTGATTTAATAGGGGTCAAGAACTTAGACTGATTCCTCAGTTTTAAAATGACTAAATGTTTAAACATTAAAAATGGTTAATAAAATTTCACTCTGTTGTAAAACTCAGTGAATTTTAATGGCCTTGTGATCGCCTTAACTAAGGTTATTCTGATTTTTTTAGAAGAGAAGATTTCTTCCTCCCTAAATGAGAGTTTGAAATTCAAAGATAATCTGTTTTCAGAAAGATTGCCAGTACACTGAATGCCTTCTTCAAACCTACACTAGGAATGTTAAATTCCCTCATAAATGACCGTGTTTCCTCCCAGTACTTCTAAGAACCAGCACATTCTGTCCTAAGATCATACATCTTCCTGAGGTCATAAACTGAGCGTGCTCAGTGCTCCCTGATAACTGCATCACTTATTAACATGATCACTGCAGCTGTCCAAAGACTTTCTTCCTGGTTATCTCATCTCTGATTATGTGTTTTCCTTTATGAGCTTTTAATGAGCCCTCTGTCCTGATAAATACAAATCAAAGATGACCAAAGTCAAAAATATTTCATAAGATACTTAATGGCTACCCAGTAAATCATGTAGAAACTGTTATAACCATAAGTTAGTGAAACTGGGGACAGATTTCTACCTGTAGTTTCTGAACGCAGGCCTCCACGGTCCCTCCTTTGACACAGCTGACGGATGGGCGGATGGAGACTTCACTGAAGGCCTGTGACATGGCCTGACATTTCCTCTGCTCTGCATCAGAGATGGTGCACCATTTGATGGTGCTCTGGCCAAACACTGAGAAAAAAAGACACTTGTTATACAGACTTTGTTCAGTTAGTTCATGGGGTTATTTATTTTGACTTTATTCTGGCAAACCAGGGGTGTCCTATATTTATTAAATACTGGATTATTTTACCTTTTGAGACAGCTGAAAATAATCCAAATTCAACAAACTAAACAATTTAAATGTATTAAGCCTAAGTGTTCACAATTTAACCAGTTGTAGTCAGTCAAAAGCAGATTTTCTATGCTTTAAAAGCTATTAGGAGAAAAAGCCTTATAATGTATTATAAATGGAGACGTCTGAAATCCCTGCTTTCTTTCAGGGTCATCTTACACAAGAAATAAATTGAGGTTGAGTGGAAATGTACTTTGGTCAACATGTTCAGATTGTTTCTGAGTCACACTGTTGTTTAAACACTTAAAAACATTTGCTGTGTTTCAACATTAAGGACAAATAAAGCTTTAACAGCTGTGCAGTGTAGCTGTAAAATAGATTATTACACTCAGAGTGTCCATGACCAAAAATGGCAGCAAAAATGGCAATAAACATGATGATTTTTTCCCACTTCTTATGCCTTAGTTTTTAAATCAAGATCAACCCTGATCATAAATATCAAATGTGGATTTATTCATTAAAAAATATATATATATATTTACTACCTTCAAACTGGATTTCATGGAAGGGGATTATAACAGCCTTAATGTGTTAATAATAAGCAACTAATTTGATTTTTATGCTTTTTTAAAATTTTGAGATTCTGATTGTTTTAATAGTGTGCCTACAGGAAACCAGAAATACAGCACGCAATTTTCCCTCACGCCAATTATGAGAAAATGACTGACATTTTGTAACAAACAGGAAAACCTGCAAATTTGAGGCAGTGACTCCAGAATGAAAGTCTAAAATCATAAAATGCATGTTTTTACCTTGATGGCAGGGGAGGTTAAAATTGTGGTTTTAATGGGTTTCAGTGGGACATTTTTGGTCACGAACACCCTGAGTGTGTACAAAAAAATGTACTGAGCTCATTACTGACCCCTTCTAATATTAAGATTTCAAAATTCTATTGAAAAAAACTTGTTGTTGGTATTAACGGAGTTAAAATAATCCAGAAAAGAAAACAAATAAATGAGCCTAAAAAGACAAAATGCCTCATACACCCTTTAATGATTTGGTTAAATTTGGATTTGGATGCAAAAACTTCTTATTAGCTGAGGGGAAATGATTGGTTGAACTGGGTCATGGGATCTGATGAGAGTGAAGAGTGGACTCCAAATTCAGGGTTGAGAAAAAGCTCAGAGATCAGCCTCTAAAGTGATTTCTCAGAGAATATTTCTCCATACAAGGAAATAAAGACTAAATATTGGATGTGTCAACAGTTCCTGTTTTCTCCTCAGGCTGTTTTATTCAAGAAAATCGAGGTCAAATGGAAAAGTTCTTTAGTCAACATGTTCAGGACAATTGTGAGTCACACTGTTGTTTAAACTATTTCTTATTTCTGTGTTCAATAGGGACTGATTAAATATGAATAGAGCTTCAACAGCCCTTTGACAGTACATAATTAAAACATGAATGATGTTCGTAATCATTAACTAGTAACAGGAAGTTAAAAGGCAAACATTGTTCTTGTTTGTTTTTGCTGAAGGGAAATTATCAGTTTCTCTGTTGTCCTTAAACCTTCACTGTTGTGTTGCATTTATCTTTACCTTTAAGGCAATTGTTTTTGCAGTTCTTTGTAGATAGAGATCATGAATTTTTATGGAAAAAGAGACAAAAATACACCTCTGGATACATTTATATATTGTTGTATTCAGTTTGATTTTGGCTCACTCATACATTTTACATGTTGAATTTACAGCACTTGTGAATCCCACACAGTCTGGAAGTACCAGGCCTGGTCTCAGTCTCTGTCTGTGTTTGTATTTCAATTACTTTACATTTTGGCAAAGCTGATAAAAGGCTGATATCCACATAACCCAGCTGTCCATAGCTTGATTTGTGTGTTAACTATGCATTGTTTGTTTGTTTTATTAAAGTTAAAACAACATTGTTTCTTTAAATCCTGTTAAATTTAATCAGAGTTTGTCTTTGTTTTCATCAGAGAAGCAGATTTTAGGTCCTATATTTAATAGAGTTGGCCAAAGTGAAGAAATATCTCTGGTCATATCAGCAGAACCTGGGTTTCATCATAGAAAAACATAAAAAAAATCATTCTGCATCACTGAATCTGATCCATGTCAATACAGAAACATCCAAAAGTCACCATCTAGTACAGAAAACATCCACTTCCTCATTATCTAAGGTAGATATGCTGTTATTAAGACGCTTCATCTAATGACTAGCCAAAAAATAAACATTCTCTGAGTTGGTTGTGACTGCTTTAACATAGCTAAGAGTTTATAAAAATGTCTTACCAGTATGCAGTAAAAGCAGCAGAGCTGCCGCTGTCCTCCACATGGCCATTACCTCACTCTCCCTCTGTTTGCTGGAATAACCTTCTTATTCCTCTCCTCCGATTTATAACACAACTCCTGAGTCAAAGTCCAACCTCTATCTCCAAGACTGGGCTTAAAGTCCTCACCAGAGGATGTATAAGTATTTATGACTCAGTCATCTACAGCGAGGTCAGTCAGGACCTACTTTGACTAGTCAAAGCCCAGTGCAGAGTTTAGGAAACATATCTGCCTGGTTCAGCTACCTGGTGTGACACGTCTCTGCTGCTGCTGCTGCCTGGCTGTAGGCCAGAGGCCGGACAGAGGCGTCTTTTAGAGGCACAGAGCCCCACCTCTGTATCCCACTCCTCGACTCGGGTGGTGCTTTTCCACTGAAAAAAACGAAAGGATTAGGCTGGTATAGAGAGG
Organism: Cheilinus undulatus; assembly: GCF_018320785.1. Taxonomy (NCBI): domain Eukaryota; kingdom Metazoa; phylum Chordata; class Actinopteri; order Labriformes; family Labridae; genus Cheilinus; species Cheilinus undulatus. The sequence continues at coordinate 13,169,190 of NC_054871.1, read as the reverse complement.
CTGGAGGATCACTGACGCACTTCAGTGAGGAAAAACTCAGACAAGGAGGATGTTTACCTGCTCTGGACACTAACTCTGACTTTATACCTGATTTTACACATGTACAGAACATGTAGTTTCTTCATTATGTCAGTTATTTCCCACAAAAGTGTTCTGTCTAAGGGGACACAAACAGCAAAGAACATTTTTCGATAGATTCTGTTCTATAGAAAAAGCAATGAAGTTGTGGCAAATATGTGAGTCAGAGTTCAGATTAAATTATTTCATACATGACACGCCAAAAAAGGGGTTTTAGTTCAATCATCATGTGAAGACAACAAAAGAAAAAACAACAATATTTTGTGTGTGTATATATATATATATATATATATATATATATATATATATATGTATTTATAGGCCCATGCCCCATCTCTCCAGGTATCCTCTCTGTTGTCCCTGCTATAACGCACATGCCTGCCCCTGACGTCTGGTCCAGCCCACTGGGCCCTCAGCACCCAGTAAGCAATGAGCTGGAGCCCAGGTCCAGAAAGTATGCCAGGGGCCTGTAGAAGCACAACTGCTGTCCCTGGTAGCAGAGCCTTCCCATCTTCACTCTCCTGAGCACATCAGCATTAGACACATCTTGCCTACAATACCCAAAAATGCACCAAAGAGAAGTTTACACAAAGGAGTCCAGCTGGCAACCCTGGCCACCAGTCAGTGTCCAGGCCTCACAACAGTATAGTTAGACCGGGAGGACCAAGGATAAAGACTCTGACTTTGGTCCCCATGCTCAGATACTGGGAGCCACACTGCCTCACCCAGCAAACCCAGAAGAATTTACTTCTGGCGCGCTGGAAGTCAAGTGGTTAGGGCGCACGCCATGAACATAGGTGACCCGGGTTCGAATCCGGCCCATGGCTCTATTTCCTGCATGTCTCTCCCCTGTTTCCAACTCTATCCACTGTCCTATCAAATAAAGACCAAAAATAAATCTTTTTTAAAAAAAAAGAAATATTTTCTTCTAACTTTGCACAAATTTCCACTCTGACTTAAAGATATACTGACTATATGACAGAGGTCAAAGGTCAAGTTTACTGGGGCCATATTCAATCTTTGCTTGTTAATGCTATACCTCAAGAATACTCAGAGAGATTTTCTTCAGACTTTGTACTCAGGTCCACTCTGACTCAAGGATAAACTGGACGTATTATTGGAGGTCAGGGGTGAAACATCAAGGTCATCAGGCTCATGTCCAACCCTTGCTTATAAATGCAAAAGCTCAAGAGCACTTAGAGAGATTGTCTTCAAACGTTTCACACATGTCCACTCTGACTCAGAGATGGGCCGATTAGAGTTAAGAGTTCATAGGTCATAGGTAGACATTTGGCTTATGTTCCTTTCTCTTGGTTCTGAATGCAAAAGCTAAAGAATGGGATTTTCTTCAAACTCTGTACTGAAGTCCTCTTTGACAAGAATAAATCAAATACATTTTGAAAGAACAGAGTCAAAAACCACCCTAGCCCTTCTCTGTGACCCTCACTATACCTTTACTGCCAACAGTTGTAGCCTATACTTCATGGCGACACACAGCCTGCAGGTGGAGGTTCTAGTTTAAGCTGCACTGGCATCTTTGAGGTCCTGTTAATGTGATAGGACCTCAGACTATTTGTGTAACTGCTCTTTTATCTCTTCAGGAACAACACATGAGAACACAGAGAACGACCTGAGACTCACAGATAAAGGTTTGAGAGGGGAGACAAGTGTGGCTGAAACCCAAGTCAAGAACTCAAACTTGACCACTGGGGCTAAATAGTATGTACTTACAAAACACGTCAAAACTGGAACTGTTACAGAGTTACTTCTCTCACCTAAACTGTTAATTTACCAGATTTGAAGCAGCAGCTCCTCTCCGTCTAGAGAAACTAATGCTTTTCCTCGCCCTATATGGGCTACATTCCCACGTTGACAAGGCTCTTTATCAGAGAGGAATACATTGTCACAATGTCATTTAATAAAAGGATACCACTTCCTCATTCTTCCTCAGGTATTAGAGAAAAAAGGACGTCAACATGAAAGCAGGTAGAGGCTAAAAACACGCCAGGAAACTTTAGCTGACCTGCTTGGACAATACAGGAAAGAACAAACACAATGACTAAAGATAAGGGATGTGAACACCTTGATGTGTCATTGTGTGTCTATGTGGCTGATACTGTGTTGAAGTAGACACTGTTACAGGTCAGAAGTATAAGCTATTTACTGTGAGTCCCAGAGCTATCAGGTCTGAAAAATAATTCAAAGACAATATGACACACCTGGTAAAGTTACCTGAGTGAACATTCTGGTTGCATTTCAGTTCAGTTCTATTTGTATTTGTATTATTTTGTTTACTTACCCTTGTCAGTCTGTCTGCTCTGTTTGTTTCCCGCCTTCTTTGTCTTCCCCACCCCCCCATTACTCACACCTGAGTCTGGTTATCCCCTGATTGCCTGTGTATTTAACCCCAGAGTGTCCTTCATCATGTGCCAGTTTGTAGTGACTCCCTAGAGTTCCTTTTTCTCATGTTTTTCTTTTGTGTTTGCTCTCTTAGGTTTCAGTCCTGTCTGTTTCTTGACCCAGTCTTTTGCCTTGGGTTTTGTTTATGGGACAATACTATGGACTCTAAAATGGACACAGTCTCAGTGGTGTCACCCACTGGATTCAGGACACATCATGCTGTTCCAGGTGTAAAGCAGAGCTGGTGCCTGGAATGTCATACTATAAAATCTTAAACAGAAATTAAAGCAAATGCAAGATATTTGATTTTATGTTGCAGCCTGATGCTACAGTCCAAAAAAATCCTTTTTATCCTCATTAATCTACACTCAGTACCAGTGGTGTGCACGGGGGGGTGTTTAAGTACCCTCCTCATTGGCAAAACACACTAAACTGCCCCCTTGGGTGAAAAAAAAACACTTAAATGCCCTCTTGGCCGGTTAAAACATGATAAACTGCCCTCTTGGGTGGTAAAAACACATGCTTAAGTGCCCTCCAGGGTGGCAAAACCCACTAAACTGCCCTCTTGGGTGAAGAAAACACACTAAACTCCAGAAGACCATTAGGACCAAGAAATACTATGAAACATTACTGTTGCAATGACTTTTATGTTGGGCCCTTTTTGATCTATATTGAGCAAGAACTATCTCACAGAACCAGTTTGGATTATCTGGTGCTAATATGCTAACTTGAGTAGTCTGTCTAGTCAGCCTGTTTTAAGTCTATATAATGTGCCATTTGTATAACATATAAACATGTCTAAAGTGCCCTTGAAAACACACCAAACTTAGTGCCTTCTTCAGTGGCGAGAACGCTCTGTATGTGCCCTTTTTTTTCTTTTCGCCCCTGCCCTTGAAAAAGTCTGTGCACACCACTGCTCAGTACCCCATCATGACAAAGTGAAAACATTTTTGAAAAACGTCAAATTTATTAGAAATAAAAAACTGAAATATCACATTTTTTCAGACCCTTGCAAAAACAAATTTAGCTCAGGTTCCTCCTATTTCTCTGGATCTGCTAAAATGTTTTTACACCTTAACCAGAGTCCCTCTGTGGTAAATTAAATTGATTGGTCATGATTTGGAAAGGCACACACCTTTCTACAGAAGGCCTCACAGCTGACAATGCACATCAGAGCAAAAACCAAGCCATGAGACTTAAGGAACTGCCTGCAGAGTTCAGAGACAGGACTGTTGTCAGACACAGAACTACAAAAAAATGTCTGTAAATTACTGAAGGTTCCCAATAGTACAGTGGCGTAGTGCATTCACTTGAAAATAAAAAAAAAATACTCCTGTTTTCATGAGATAACTATCTCGTAAAAACAGGAATTCATTTATTTTTGACTTTCCTGTTTTTACGAGATTACTACCTCCTCTGTTACCATCAAGCATAAAGAGAAGAGGCCAAGCGAACAGTTAGCTGACACAATTTGGCGTGACACGTAACTGTTACCTTAAACACATTAAAAAGCCTACCTTACCTGTATTGACCCCGCACCTCTAATTACTGGCTGATAAATGCATGCAGGAGAGCATCAGGGGGAATCCTGTTTTTACAAGATAGTATCTCGTAAAAACAGGAATTCAAAAATAAATAAATTCCTGTTTTTATGAGATAGTATCTCGTAAAAATAGGAATTAAAAAAATAACCACAAAAATCCTGCTTTTATGAGATAGTTATGTTGTAAAAACAGCAGGATGTTTTTTATTTTCAAGTGAATGCAATACGCCACCATACAATAGCACAGTGGCCTCCATAATTCTCAAATGGAAGAAGTTTGGCACAACCTTCAATCAAGACTGGATTCCAATCAAGTTGTAGAGACATCCCAGCAAAGATCCAGGGAAATGGACATAACCTGAGTGTTTTTATTCATACATAAGGAGGGTCCCCCTAGGGTCTCTGCCATCTTGAATTTTTGCATCTTCTTGTTTTCTACAATACCACGTAAGCGCACATGTTTTTTTTACTCCATTCACACCAGAAGTGAGTGTTGCAGTCTGGAATCTGACTGTTTGATTTTACTATTATTCCCAATTTTACGCACTGTACCTTTAAACTTTTTTACCTTTTGCTCTTCAAGAACAAAGGAGAAGAAAAAAATCTGCTTTCACGTTAATCTTAATGAAAGTTAAAATATGTATATACAGTGTATGAACACTGGCTCAGCTACGGTTTGTTTTTAAGTTACAAAACAAAGACAACAGGAAAGAGAGCATACATGTGGCATTTGATTTGTTTTATTTTTGATTTTAGATTTAATCTAAGGTAACAATAGGTTGTTGCCATTTCTGCTGACTGTAAACATTCACCACATGTAAGCAGGAACACAGGATGCATAATCATGATAAAATATTTCTGCAGACATCTGGTGAAAAACAGGAAGGAAGGCTGGTCATAAAATCAGTGATTGCGCTGGTTGTTCCTCTATCTAGACTGGTAAGAAAGCACTGGTGATAAAACCAATAAAGCCTTCAAGTAGTGCATAAAGAAGCAAACAGGCAACATTCAGTCGATACTCCTGGTGCTTGAACTTGTGAATGAACTCAAACAAAAAATGAGAATCAGTGCAGCTTTAAAACATGTATTGTGCGATCAAAGACGATTAATTTCTATTTAAATTCATAATTATCATGAGTTCATTATTGCTGTAAATGTTGCTGCAGAAGCAGTTATCTCTGGAGTCAGACTGTGGTGGTGCAGCTGCAACATTACCAAGAAGGCTAAATGTGACAGAGTGAGGCCGACACGGTGGAGGTGACAGCCGGGCTGACGTGTCAGGGAGCTGCTATTTACAGGAGCAGTCATCACCTCACATCAGCTGACCTGAGATCTGCTGTCACATCTGGATTACTCTAAACTTATTCAACTTGAATGCTCTGTTCCTTACGTTAACGCTAAAAGTGCACTATAGTTGTCCTGCACGTGCCTCATGATGGAAAAACCTCTGTCCTCACACCAGCTGAGCTCAAGAGCTAATGTCACGTACAGCGTGCTCTGTATGTCAAAAGCACCTGTAAAACATCTTTATAGGATCTTTAGAGATAACATTTATGTCATGTACTTTTATTTTTTGCTTGTCTCACATCCTGAGTTTGGTTTATGACCAGTCTGAATCAAGTCTAATTTATATCTGAGGTCACTCCATAGTTTATGACAGGAGATTGATGTCTGATCACCAGATTATGTTTAGGTGAGGAACAAACTGGATGACCTTTAGCTGAGTGATAACTTTGGACCTGGTACACTTGAATGATGTAAGACAGAAGCTGATGGTAAATTACCTGCAGTAAGATGATCATCTTCAGTCATCCCGGCAGTTAGCCATGACCACATCTTTAAATATGTTTAGTTTAATTGAAGTTGTATAACTTTACTCTCTGAAATTAAGCCTGAATTCCCTAGTATACAATAAAAGATGTAGCTAACATTATTGATTGTTGCTAAGTGTACATATTTTTTTAGCTGAAATGTTCAAAGTCAGTTGAAATCCTGATTGGTTGCTGACATTATAGCTCAGAGAGCTTCTGAGATGTGGCTATTTGGCCACCATCTTGGAAAGGGTAGCTTCAGCTCATTATGAACATACAGTGCATTCAGAAAGTATTCAGACCCGTTGTCCAAAAACTCTGGTGCCTCCAATTTCTCTTGATCGTTGCTGAGATGTTTCTACACCTTGATGGGAGTCTAGCTATTTTAAATAAAACTGATTGGATGCGATTTGAAAAGGCACACACCTCTCTGGAAAAGAGCATTGCAACGTCACTGTGTGTTTTGTGCCTTAAACAATTAAGAAGCCGTAATGTAAGGCATGCTTTGATATTCTCAAATGACGAAAAAGTTTCGCTAAAACAAGAGAGGACTAAATAAGGAAAGTGTTGGAGCTGTATTCTGTCTGCCTGTTAACAGCTTTTTCACACACTAACTTATTAACCACATGAGGTATGTGATGTCAGTTTATGACATCTCCAGTCACAAGATGGGACTGGTTGTCCAGTTTGATTGAGAGAGTCTGAACAGACACTTATGGACATGTAACTTTTGTTTATCTCAGGTTGTTGTGATTCAAGTATTTTCTTTTTAAATGCCCTACATCATATGTTTATGGCAGTGGCCATTGGGCCATTGGGCAGGGAACAAAAAGTTCAGCTGCACTGAAGGTTCTCAAGAGCACAGTGGTGTCCATAATTCTCAAATAGAAGAAGTTTGGCATGACCAGGACTCTTCCAAGAGCTGGCCAACCTGAGCAATCAAGGGAGAAGGGCCTTAGGCCCCGTCCACACGGAGATGAATTCAGGAGTATACGCAAAAGTTTTTTGTCATATCGGCGTTTCATCCACACGGAAACAGCGTTTTGTGAGGCCATAAACGCTATTTTTTGGTCTCAGAGTGAACAAATCTGTAAACACTTACCATTTCGTCTCCGTGTGGACAGCCAGCCGCATCTTTCTTGAACTGATTACGCCACACATAGCGTAATGCCGCGTGTGCTGTCAAACCAAAACAACAATGGTGGATTACAGGGTCGTAGTGCTGCAGAAGCTACTGAGCTTATTATGGCTTTGACAGCAAAATCTGATGCTCCTTTACCACCGCTGAGAACAGTATACACCAAATGTGGTGTACCACCACAGAGAACAACCAGAAGGGCAACCAGGAGAAAGTTTGTGGCAGTTTGCTGTAATCTTCTTCTCTCTTTTGGTGCATTTCCGTAGCGGTGTTACAGCACCACTTACAGGCTTGGCATATATACTACAATGTTTTCAGTCATTTTCAGTGGTTCCGTGCTTGCGCATTTCCTGAAACGGTCCGTGTTTACGGAAAAATTTTTCAAAACTAAATGGAAATGTATCGTTTTCGTCTCCGTGTGGCCAAGGCCTTAGAAAGAGATGGGACCAAGAACCTGATAGTTACTCTGAGTTTCAGAGATCCTGTGTTGAGATGGGACAAAGAAAAGGGAGTAAAATTAAATGTATAAATGTATGGACTTGTAGGGCTTCTGTACAAAGTAAACCTCATGACTTTTTCGACCAGTGCCTTTAAAAAAGTCCTCTAGAATTGTAATAAGTCTAAAACTCTAGTTTCAGGCAGTGTATCTCAAAATAAGACTTTCCCATGGTATTTATTTTATTTTAGGTCAAAGATTTTTAATTCCTTGTAACTCTCAAGTCATGATAATCATTTACAACATGGTAGAATTTGAGGTAAAATAAAGAAGTATTCACTTGGTCTTTTATATCAAACACTGATAATTTCTGCAACTTAAAAGAAGAAACATCGAAACAAGGTATTTCAGTAAATCTCAATAAAGACTTTTATTTATTTTTTTACCAAAATAGGCAGTTAGAGCAGGGATAAATATTATAATATGTTAGATATAGATCCATCTCTGTTATAGATTCTTTGCATCGGTGCTTTACTCTAACAGACAGTGGCATGGTCCCCTGGCTAAAACACACAGCCAGAGTCATACAGAGCTCAGTTCTGTCAATTTACAACAACACCGGTTTACTTGATTCATAGAGGATTATACATGGAGAGAAATAATGTAGCTGCACATTCTGTGAGAGAATATCGAAGCTTTCAAACACATGTAGTCAAAATGATTGAGTATTTGGATCTAGGAGCTACACTTTTGACAGAACCGTTTCTCCGTACGTCTCTGGTCTCCAGTCAGCTTGGAGGAGTCGCCTTGGGGTGGTTGAGGGTGGAGATGAGAGAAGTGGGTGGCTGACAAGGTCCATAGAGGGGCTGTGTTACCAAAAGCATCTTGATATTACAAATGTTACGCTGGACAACAGAGATTATCGTCATGTTTCAGGTTAGCTCCATTTGTGACCTCTGCTTCTGAAGGCTCAAGGTTGGCTCAGTAAAGGTGCAGCAGGGCAAAACAGTTCTAACTAGTTCTAAAGCTCAAAGAAGTAAGAAGAGAAGCAGATTCAGATGATAAGTCTTCATTTGTAGCTTCAAAGAACAAGACAAGCTGTTATTTTCGTCAGTTTTCACCCTGCAGATGTGCCATTTTCAAAGGTATTTTCATGATCTCATGGATAATGCAGTCTTTTAAGACTAAATTAATGTTTTATATTACTTTTCTTCACACTGTTGATTTTTTTTGTAAACACAAAGAGGTTACATTCAGTGTTAATCATCTAGTAAATCAGAGTATCATCTGCATAATGTATAACCTACATCAAGCTGTGACTTTGCTCTCTGTGGGTGTCCTTTTAGCTCATGCATGATACGAATGAATAAGGTGTATACTTAATCGCCTGAAGAAAAGAAAAACTTGTTTTAAAAGCTGGTTGTAACCTCAGGCTCATCAATGCTGTGAATGTGCAGATAATTAATTTAATTTTGTGACACCTTTTCAAGTGTTTGGAGCAAGTCAACTTCCCACCAGTCTCTGCTATGTTTAGCAGATGAGTACCACAGTACAGAGATGCAAAATGAGGGACTTGTATCTTGAAAGATCCAGGATTTAAAGACTACAAAGGTTGTGGACTTCCAGTTGCAGTTTCTTTAATGCAGGAGACAGTGCATTAAACTTTGACGGAATCATTCAAAATTCAAAAGCACTGGCCATAACGGTCACAGGAAAATATTCAGGACAATAAAGTGTATCGTATCGTATCGTATCATATTGCATCACATCGTATCGTAACAGCACAGCCATCCAAGAATGTTAGATTTGGACATTGCTGAAACATTTGAGCTCCCCCCTGCAAACACCTGGGCAATCATGAAAATACCTTAGAAGATAAAAGTTGTCATGGCTTTGCTTTGACTGTCCATCATGTATGTGTGCCCATAGCACTGAGTAAAGTATGGAGCACTAAAGTCACAAATGGAGTTAATTTAGGGTGTTATTCATGCACACTCGAGGCTCAAACTTATAAAATCAGCATTTAAAAAACTGCAGAGCTAATGGAGTTCATTAGCTTGTTAGCCCTGACAGCAGCGTTAGCCGGAGGTGTTCATCTGATGTCTTTAACTACGCAACAAAAGCATGACATACAGCAAAAACATTACTGCACCAAATTCCTTCTTTTCCAAAAAAATGTAAACCTCTTCAGAGCTTGCAAACCAGCATTGCATTCTTTTAAATCACATATTCAGTCACCACAAACACCAGTCGTGTCAGTCTCGCCATGCTAAGATGCATTTTAGAAACAGCCCTCTTTAGTGCAACTACAGTGAGACGGGAAGCTACGAAGATGACGATGATGATTATGATCATGATGATAGTGTTGATGAAGAAGATGATACACTGATTAATGCTGGAGTGATCGACTCATGTCACACTGTGGATGAGGAGAACAAGAGGAGGAAAGAGATGGAGGCAAGAGATAGAGAGGAGGAGGAGGAGGAGGAGGAGGAGGTGGCAGAGAAGCCCTGCTTTGTGAAATACAGACTCAGGCTATTTAAATCTTTACAGGATCTTGGCCTGTTTTTATCAAACAGTTGGACTAAAATGGACTAAAACACTTTAAGACATTGTACAAATCAGTATTCTAAAAGCTAAAAATATACATGCATCCATTAGGAAAATCAGAGCCGATATCAGTGTTTTAAAATTCAGTTTAGCTAAAAGGTGATTCTGATGGTAATGGTTTCCATTACTTTTTCATATTTCTTCATATCAGTTTTTTAAATGAGCTGTGAAATTCAATGCATTTTAATCACTTGTAGTTACTGCTCTTGAAATGTCACTAGAACATGTCTTACAAACTGATCTCACCGATCTTTTACTGTGTGAGATTGTGTGAGATACCTGATATTTTCTTTCACATTTAACCATGGGAAAATCCCTTTATCCAATAGGTGACTTCTTTTACCCGATAAAACCCCTCTCCTCTCAAACAGTAGCTACGTGTCGAGGTTTCTCAGCATTAAATTGATGTAACACTTCAGACACATCAGCCAATACACTGATATTCAACTGATATATCAGAGCATCCCAAGCTGAAAATACATATTACACTCAGATTGAACTTAATCAAATTTCTATTTGATTTAAATTGATTCCAAGTATTTTCCTGTATTTAGTAGCATGCATACAACAAGAATAAGAGCCTGTGTCCACAGCTACTGTTTTTTTTTTTGTCCTGGCAGTGCACAGTTTCAACAGAAAGCCACTGTAGTCCAGCTGTAAAAATCAGCTGCTTTTGGTCGCTGGGTTTACAGTTGAGAAAGTTGAACTTTCAGAATAGTGCTATGCCCAGCAATGCCACTTCTTCCTCACTGACCAATCATAATCAGTGAGGGGCTGGAGTCATGATCACTGCTTGGTGGACAGCTTGCCTTTTTGAGGGTATAATATCTTGCTAGGACAGTATTTCTATGCACACTGAGTTATTCAAAAACAACTTTAAGGACAACTGACCTGACACAGCTTGACCTGACAAAGCCGGCCAGAAGAAGAGCAAAAACAACTCTTCTGCTAAGAAAAGTTCTCAATATTGATCTTTCCTCTTCTATCAAATAAATGTTCAGCTCTGATGAACTGCCAATATAGCTACATCCATGCTAATGTCTTCACCAGCAACCATTGCTTACTGGCTTGCAATGAAACTAACCCACGCCTTTAGTTACCACCTCTTTGCCCTCAAATGATGCTGATTGGACTGAGAATGAGCATTTCGGGTTGAGGCTTGTCAGAATGGCTCTGCTTGATGACACACACATGGAATCTGACCAATCCTAAAGGATAATGCCAGGGAAAGCAGGGGTCTACTTTTGTAACCTACCAATAATAAGCATGGGTGAAAAAATGGTCTGAAACTGAGGTTGTGGATGTTGCCAGCGCAAAAATGTGCCATTCATTTGATACAGGCCCTCAAGCAGCTTTTATTTATACCTATAATATGAATTTTATTGCTTTTATTACCTTTTTTCTATGGTCTAGCTCATCTGTTTACAGCAATATTCACTTTCTAGTCTATTCTATTGTTTGTGAGTTTGTAAGCAGTATAAATTTATTATCTTATTCTTCAACCTTGTCCTTTCCTTTAATCACATTTCACTTTTTCCAGAGGAAGAGGAAGGTGTTGGAGCGGCGATCTGAACAGGTCACAGGAATGGATCAGCTCTGTTTCTTCACTGGCTGCCACGGCAACAGTTTTCGAGTGTCAGGATCATCTCTGTAGTCTTTGTGATTTCCAGTTCCAGTGCTACTGTATTCTGTCATGACAGCTGGTGCTCTGTGCACCTGTGGAATATTAATCTCATCAGATGAATTTAAACTCAATGAGATATCTTGTGGCACGAGATCTCATCACACCCCTACCGTTCAGTGATTGATACAGTTTATTTTTAAGTTTGTGATAAGCAGTTTTTTCACTTCTGTTTTTCTTTAGTAAATCCAAGTTTGATAAATACAGGCCGAGAGGTCTATTTGGACTATAAAACCTTTAAAAGCTTTTTTTTTTTATTTGTTTACCTTAGAAAGTCCAGAGTGTCAATCTTCATTTCTTAATCTACTCACATTTTTGCTTGTCATGGGAAATAACAAGCATTTAGGACTATTTTCTTGCTACACGTCTAAACATAAACTTTAACAAAGTTTTATTTTGGCCCTTCATTCCAAAATGCTGGGGCTTATTGTTAAGTTTTCACCTCCTATGTAAAGGTCTTCTGGCAGTCTAAAGAGAAGAAGAGAAAGGAGCGATGGGATGTGAAAGAGAGACAGAAAAGAGAAAAAGAAAGGGAAAATCTCGAAACAGGAGCGATGTCATGAAGAGAGACGGACAGACGGGGAAGGAGATCAAGATTTTGTCCCAAAAACATGCTCTTAAAGCTACAGCGTGCAAAAGTCTGCCTCTTGGTGACAATATAATCATTACAAACCCATACATGAATGCATTACCCTTCGTTAATATGAAAACAACAACGACAACAACAATAAGAAGAACAATAATGAAATCAAATCAGATAATGGTACATGTCGCCTTGATTTAAACCACCTCCTTAAACATTAAGGAACTGAGCTGTAGGAAGATCCACCAATAGGCTGCTGGACAGACTTTAGCTCCTCCCACTTCAGGAAGTCGCAGTCCCAGATAGTCCCAGCCTCATCAGACTTTATGTGCTTGTGTAAATGTGTGTGTAAATGTGTGTTTACTGTTGTGATTTGTGTGTAAAGACAGACAGAGAGAGGAAGCAGGCTGATAATAGAAAATTCAAGAAGTAGGAAGTGTTTAAAGAGTGATGTGTGTGCATGATCATGTCATGTTTATTCAGAGTCGCTCCTTCGTGGGCACCCAGATGTAAGGACCAGACTGCTCCTCGATAATCTGCTTCACCTGTGAGTACACCTCCTCTAGAGACGCGCCATGGACTACAGCTGCAAACAGAAGAACAGAGAAAGAAAGAGACAGAAAGAGATTACATTTTAACCAAGAATTTCAGAAAGGAAGTGTTCAGCTTAGCTTACTGAAAAAACTTGGAACTGGCAAAAAGAAAACAAAAGTTGTCAAAAATCCCCTAAAATAGCAGTATCCCTCTTCCAATCAAACTTCAATGAACTTAAAAAGACAGGTGGACTGGTAGAAAACCCGAATTATTGTTGGAAATCAGTTCAGGTACCTGTGGCAAAGTGGCATCAGTACATGTAGTATGAGCTGTTTACTAACCAGTGAAGAACTCTGTGAACTCCTGCTCAAGTTTGACAGCTCTGTCGAAGGTCTTCCTTGCTTGCTCCTCAGTGAAACGCTTATTCATCTCTCTGAAGGGACAGAAAAAAAAGTTTAATGTCAAAGCAGTACAAGAATTTTACATGAATTTCACAAGAACTCAACCCTCAGCAAGTGTTTGGACCTCACAAGCGTAACAGTGCTTTGTGCTACTGAAAAGTAAAGCTTTAGTTAATGCCAAAATAGAAGAAGAGTCCCAAAAATTCAACATCTACAGACTCATAAAGACTGAAAAGTCTTGTGTCTGAGTTGCTAGGAGTGCTCTTTTGTCTTCATGGTGCAATGGTAGCCAGGAACACTGATTAACCAGTGACTGGACCGTCCAGACACAGCTCCCTTTATACTACAATCACTTGAGACACATTCACTACACTCAGGTGATCTCCATTTCCCTAACTGTAAGATTACTAGCACCAGTTGGCTAGATCAGAGTTGAATTAGGTTGTCACTTAGGGGATGAATATTTATGCAGTCACTTTACCTTACATGTTTTTGTTTAATTGACATTTCATTGCAGAAATCTGTTATTACTTTGACATTATCAAGTGTTATTTTTTGTATTTTTCTTCGTAAAAAAAAACAACAACAACAAATTCCTCAAACATGATTGATCTATAAAATCAATAAAAGTGTAAAACATCGAAGGGAGTGAGTACTTTTTATAGGACTGTATGAGTTGCATTGGTGTCAGTGTCAACAGTACTCACAGGATATTGTCTATGTTGCGTGGTCTAATGAAGATAGCGATGGGATGGAGGCCAGCAATCTGGAGACGCTTTATGGCATTCCCTGATACGTCCAGTATGCAGTGTTTGCCCTGGGACACAGACAGACATTTATTTGGTTGTTTCCTTTTTCCTCAGCTTTTTAAATCCCCTATTCCCTCTCGCTCTCTTTAACCTCACCTTATCAGCAACTTCTCTCACAGACTGTATGCTGGTTCCATACAGGTGGTTGTTGTATTGTCCCGCCTCGATGAACTTGTGTTCCTGGATCTCCCGCTCCATCAGCTCTCTGGAGGACATGAAGTGATAATCTCTGCCATCCACTTCGTAGTCTCGTCGCGGCCGAGTTGTATCTGTGATCACATATTTAACACAGAATATTATTGTATTTATTGTGCATATTTATTGAAAATCCAGAAATATGTTTTAATATCATTGCCATTGTATCACACTGCATCAGCTGTAAAAGACCCATGTATAAATATGTGTCTGAAACTTGATCAAACATTAAATATTCTAGTATTTGCTTCATTCTAAGAGGGGAACTTGTTGTCTTTACTCTGAAAGGAATGTGATAGAGTCAGAAACTGGGTGCAGGGTCATGGCATAAAAAAATAAAATAAAATAAAATAAAAAAAACTTAAAAGAACAAATAAAATGAATGGTATTTTTGTCATTACTTTTAGCCAACAATGTATTGAACTGATTGGATTCTCCATATCATATAAATGTTAAACACTCATCAAAACTAGGGCTGAACGATTTGGGAAAATAATCTAATTGCGATTTTAATCCAATATTGTGGTTGCGATTTAATAAGCGATTAATTCTTAAGTTCCTCATGTCATGCATTTTACAACAAAAACAAGCGATAATGCATTCTTTACTATATAACAACACAATGTTCAATTAAACTAGGCAGAACTATTTTTAAAAGATATCGAAATGTGATGATTTTTTACAATCATTTTGCCAATTTGATATGAACTGTTGTATCAAGGGAATGATATTTTTTATATAATTCTCGTATTTAATACAAAAAAAAATAAAGAAATGAAGAAAATTTGATTTTTTTTGTAGACTATTCTAAAAATATGGCACTAGAATAATTGCATGGTATGTTATGCATAACATCCCTGCTGCAAAAAAAAACAAAAAAAAAAACACTATCAATACTTTACTAATTTAAAACAAACTATGCTCTCTCACCGTATCTCTGCTTGTATTTTGACAGCTGATATGTACAGTGGAGATAATATTGTTGATTTTGAATGTCTGTCTCCTTGACAAAAACAAAACTCACTTTCCTTAAAGTTTCATTGATCAAAGATCTATTTTATCTTCCTGTCTTCCTCATGTAAAAATACTGCCAACAAACATTTTTAGTATTGTTTTAGTTGACAGCATGAACACTGATTTTATTCCAAAGCTGGAACACTCACGTGGGACACAGGATCCAAACTTGTCGGGGAACTCGGAGATGAGGTCATCGTTGACCCGATCTTTCATTGGTCCAAGCACGATGACTGGACGTGTGTAATTGACTGAAATATGAGAAACAGAACTGAGTTACCAATCACACAATTGCTGACAAAAAAAATAAAATAAAAAATACACATCACAATCAAATGTCTCATTGTACTTTAATCTCCTCATGGCCCCCTCTTCTCTTTTTCTGAATTTCCCTCCATCCCTTTACAATCAAAGCACAGCTTCAGCAGATGGCTGTTCAACATGAGTCCGGGTCTGCTCAAGGTTTCCAGAGAAGTTCTTCCTTTCACTAAACCATGCTAAAGGTTGATAAATGCTGGGCTCATGGTGGATTAATGCTAGGTCTGTTGTTATTAACAGTACAACAGAGAGAGTAGGGTCTAGGCCGACCCTCTTTGTACACTGCCTTAATATAACATTGGTTATGAATTGGCACTTCACAAATTAAGATAAATAAACGTATAACGTAAGTTGTCTGTGGTGGTGAACAAACAGAGAATAATGACCTTACTTTGCATCTCAGCTCAGCTATATGGAGCTTTTTCTAGCATCTTTAGCCCACTGTTTTGGTTGTACTGCCCTCTATCTCTTGTTTTGATTCACTGTTGCAGAGTCTTCTCTAAACCTGAAGATCAGGGGTTCAACAAAATGCTCTTGCAGACAAAAGTGTCTTTGGGTCTGACACTTAACCCCTGTTTTGCTCTCACAGCTGCAGCGGAGCCATATGAATGTGCATGGATTTGAATGGGATTTGCAAACACTGATGGACACTACACAGCAGCCTCAAGCATCAGTGGGTGAATAGGTGTGAATTGGTAAGTGTGATTTGCAGGTAAAAAGCAATTTGAGTTGTCAGACAACAAGAAAAGTGCTAACCTAGCTTGAATCCACATACCAGTCCATTTGCAGCTCTAATGAAGCTCTAACAAATTTAAAGTCTGCTTCCTGCTTGAAAACAAAGTTAAACTAAGCTAAAAAGTAAGTGGATGCAGAGCTGGAGACTACTGTAGGTGAGTTAAAGATAAGCTTGCATGCCTTTAATCATGAATGTGCCGGTTGTATCATGGAAACTAAAAGTAAATGTGCTTACACAGCTGAAAGGTTTGATTTAGGAGACAAATGTGTGAGCATGAGCAAATAACATGAAAACATAAATACAATATCCTGGTTAAAGGCAAATACAAGCAGCATGCAAAGTGGAATACTGACCTTCCTGTTGCATGACAGGTTGGTAGGTAAGGAAGGTCTCCTCCTGGCCAGCTGATTGGACAAACAGAAAAGATTGATAGTTTAGAGGAACACTGCATGGGAGTATTACAACAAAACACACCCTCAACCTTTTCTACTTTTGGACTAGACTTCTTCAACACCCCTGAAAGGCAGGCTGAGAAGTAGAGAAAGGTCACTCTGAAACACACACACACACACACACACACAGAAATACTCACATGCACATAAAAATACAATAATCACAACATACAACACACATACACAGAGAAACAAACACAAACCACAGCATTATAGAGTAGCTGTGGTTTGAAATAAATACAAAGTGAACAAAACGAGCAGAGAGGATGAGAGAGAGAGAGAGCGAGAGAGAGAGCGAGAGAGAGAGGAGGGTCTAGACTTACAGGAACTACTTTCACTATCGCTGGTGCCAGAGGTTACCAGCTCTGGAAGGACAAGACAGGTCAGAGTCAGCAACACAAAGACACACAAACAAACACAGATATAGACAAACACGCACACCTTCAGTCTTTCTATGTCACTGACACACTCTTAAACAAACGACAAAAAACATCAGCTGTACAATGATATGAAGTAGGGATGGGAAATTATTTTTCAAATATTCAAACAGGTATTACTGTATGACTGGAATGTTATCTCCATTTTAAACTATTTTTACTTTTTTTTTTTATCAGCACCTAGTCGTAATACGGTTCTACCACTAGACGGTGGCTGTAGTGCATATGAGCTGTTAGCTGCCTGACATTAAAGGTGACGTATAACAGCCCTTTTCCATCTTTTGACCCTGTTAATGGAAATTCCTAGTCTATCTCGTAGAATCTATATTTTTGTGTTTTTTAAGAATAACCAGTGACTTTAAAACAGTACTCTTCTTAAAATGCACATTGCTTCTCTGTATATATCTATGTCCAGGAGTGAAAAAAATCTAAAGTCCTCACATCACACACTACACTATAAAGACAAAAAAAGTAATTTCAAACATTATTCAACTGTAACATTACACAGTTACAGTTATTATCTGAAGTTTCCAGAAAGGAAATTGTGTGATTGATGATGCAGGTAGTTTAAATGTGAGTCAGCCGTTGCTCGCACTTATTCGTGACCAAAGGAGAGCTGTACTTGAGACTGAACATGATTGGCCAGAAGCATGATAGTTAATTATCTGTGCTTTGAACCTAAATTGTAACATCTAAGCACATCTTTGATGGCACACAGTATATGGCAGACTTTTATGTATTTGATCCATTTTGATTATATTAAGGCTAACAGTGATGTAGCCCAGGAGGCTAACGGCCAACCTCAACTTCATCTCTTGCCTTTTGGTTGTGTTAGTCTATATTAGGGGTTCCACAACTTTTTAGCCTGTGACCCCCAACATAACGGCACTGGAGATCGGGGACCCCCAACTTCCCTTGAGGGGGATAAAGTGCACGATGCTGCACAAAGCATCATGTATAGAACTTTTGTTTTAGGTAGTTTTTATAACTTTTACTTGATATTTAAGCACAAATATCACTTAATAACTACATTTACATCTTAAATTGAACTCTTTTTAAGAACTGTTTTAAAATAACAAAAAATATATGATTATAATCATATTAAATTTCTCTTTTTTTTTTTTGAAAGCATCCCGTGACTGGCATTGATTTACCTAATAAGTCATGTGTATATATATATATATATATATATATATATATATATATATATATCAAGTTTGTACCATCAGCTTTAAACTTTACTGTAGTTAAAATTAACTGGCTAGCATCAACAAATGTAGGTTTTGTGGTTGACGTTAGATGGAGGAGTAAACTGTCAAGTTAACCAACAAACAAAACCAAAAAGATTGTTATGGCAACACTGTTAGTAAGAAAGCAGGCCAAAGTTGGCAGGTACTTGTTACTGAGCTATGCTTCATAGGCCTGGAATCAGGAGCTATATTAACACCGGCTGATAAAGTTATCAGTCTGATGATGAAATCTGTTTACTATGTCTGTTATAAGCAGAATAAAACTTGCTCCAGTTATGTTATTTGCCTTCCAATAGTGCCATTAGACAACATATTAGATTTATGAACATTATGGTAATCTCTTAACAAGAGATGAAATTCCCTTGTCTCAGCAGCAATACTGGGTTATATATCTATTTTCTTTTATTATATTTCTGCCCATTCTGTTTTGCTTCTCAGTGTCATGTACAGTAAGTCCATCTGGACTGGGCAGCTCTTTTGGTTCAAATTAAAAAGTCAACTATGACTCCTAAACTTAAAAGCTATTTAATCTTAGAGGACTTGATCGATTACCTGCAGTGTTCCACTCAGGAATTTATTTTGCAGGTAAACTGTACTTAAATGCCTGTTTGGCAATAATAACCTCATCAGATGCTAATTTTTGTGTCTTTGGATGGACTGAGTTCTGGTGGGCGCTTGTTCTTTTCTCTGCTTGGCAGACTCCTTTTCTATATTAACATTAGTACTGGTTGTTCATCTGACAATGCAAGGGAGAAAGAGCTGAGGCAACCAGGAGTGTATGTGAGTGTTAAGGATTTCAATAACTTATTCTTCAATTGGTAACCTTTTTTTAACTGAAACATTGCTGTTTATACTAAAGTAAAAGGTCAAAATTGCACTTTTATGTGCACTTCTGAGACAATCTTAAGTTTCTTCTTTCACCATCAAAACAGGCCTGAACTCAACCAGCTTTTGTGAAATGATGACCTAACTAAGAAGTAATACAGGCATGAGGCATGAAGTAGGCATGAGGAAAGTGAAGCTAATGAAGAGTCAGTCCAGTTTGCTGGAAAGCTGAAGTTACATAAACTGACCACCAGGTGTCATTGATGGAGAGAATACTTACCTTTATCATCCTGATCCTGCAGAGACAGGGAGAGAGAAAGAAAGAGCACGCTTTTAGAGATGACCAACACAGTATCTTGAATTCAATCAGCAGGTTCCTCTTTGAAAGCTCATGGGTTTTTGTTCCTCACACTATCACAAAGTTTCAGTGAGTGAAGCCTAATTTGCAGTCACTCTCAGAGACTGGTGAGCCAGGGTAACAGCATGTGTGTGAATGTGTGTGATCATTTTTAATTATCAGCTCCTCACCGTGCCGAGGTGCTGATCACAGACTTGCTGATTCACAGAGTGTGAGGAAAACAGAGAGCGTGCTGACGAGACAGTGATATCAGTGGCTCGTGTCAGACTCATGTGTCAGCTCTCTCCATCGCTCTTTGTGAAGTGTAAGTAAAAATTCACTTCTTCATCTTTTCTGGCAACTCTTCAACTTTATAAAATCACAAATCAAAGCAAAAAGCTATTTTTGTGTTTTTAATGACACTCATGTTAGTAGTGAACCAGCCAACACTTTTCTAACTAACAGGTTGTGTTTCTGTCAGTGATGTTGGATGTTTTTGGTAAAGTCATCATGGTATTCGACAATGATTTAACTGCAAACTGTTTTGCCATTGTCATATGGACTATGTTTGAACAAAAGAGCCTCTTCCTGCATTGTTCCCACTCTTCTCTACTTTGAATTTATAGCTGTGTATCTTTACTATTGTTCAAAGCCTGAGGACAAATGATATCAAAGAGCATGTTTGCACCCTTTATTTCATACTAATGTTTATTCACATGCTATGACCATTATGAAAAGGGTCAGGTTGTTTAAAAACCGAAGGAGCTCTTAAAAAAAAGGCTGCATCTTGCAACTGACTTTTTATTTTTAGCCTACGAGCCTGTTTTTACCTGGGTTTTTTTTAGCTATGCATCTGGTTTGTGGTGACATGACAGTAGACCTCAGCTTGCTTCGTTACCCTGGGTATGGATGATGTTCAGACATGTTTGATATTTTGGCTGCACACGCTCAAACACTGAGAGCGGATTCACAGGAAGATTCCCAAACATCAGGGCATTTTTCCTGTGCAAACTTTCATACAGCATCTGAAATAACTATGACCACTGTGGGGAGGTCTCTCTGATGCAGCATCCACATCGAAAATAAAAGAACAAGCAGGAAACATTTGCATCTGTCCAGCTGGCTGAAATGATGAGCCGTTTGCAGATGAGTTGGTTTTAAGAGATGCCTATTTTACGTGAATCCTGAGAGCCAAAGTCTATGGGTTGGCTTCATTAAAATGAATAATAACCCCCACCCCCCGATAATTTGCACCCTGGTTATAAACAAACATATAAACGGATACGTAATACTGAGACATCGAAGTTGTTCGATTTTTCTGAGGTTTAAAGTTTCTTAAATGTCTAAGAGAAGTGAAGCTCACTGCAAAGCTATTACAACAAGTTTCATATCGTTTTCACATTTTATGTTGTTAGAGGAGTCCAGAGAATTGTTTTCAAACAATGAATTAGGTTTAATATGAGAGAGCAGTAGGGGCCCCTTGGCTGTTTTTAAAGTGGTTCAATGCTTTAATGATTTTGCATATGAAAACTTTTTTATCTTAGGATTTTTGACACCCAAGGGAATAAGAACGCTGCAAAATTAAGGTTATATTTTAAGCAACAAATATATTTTACAGAGTCACTAGTTTTGAGTCAAGTGTTTGTTATCAAAGCAATGGCTTCTGCTTTGAATACAACTCTGAAGTGCTGCTATTTTGACATTTGAAATGACACTTATCACAATAAAATGTTAAGATTTATAAACTAGGGTTTTACTCACCGATCTGTCCTGAGACCTCGACACTTTGACCGTCTTTAATCTTGATCTCTCCTTCTTCTCTGCCCTGTGAGATTATACAACATGAAGAGAACATTTCAGGAATGCTGAGAGAGGACAGACATCAGCACAAAGAAAATAGCAAGAATAAAAGTAAAAATTCATCCAAAATGTAGAAAAGTGAATCTTGTAAACATCATCAGGGATGTTCTTATTCACTGTTCTATAACAAAACACAACAAACATCCCATTCTTACTAAAAGAACACTGAATCTTTGGAGGAACCCTGTGTATTTAGCTCAAAACAGGTTTAAAGTGATAGTCTGGGCAGTCTATTTGACCTTAAAAGATACTAAGCTCTGCTCATGGAGTATAACTTTAAAAATTAGGAACTTTGCTGGTTTAACTTAGAAGATCTCTGAATCCATCAGCGTATGTCAGGCCATGAGCCCTGTGAACTCCTTCAGTCAGGATTCAGATCACACCACAGCTCCAGGACCGCCCTCATTAAAATCCCTAACGACCTTCTCTCCCCTGCAGATTCTGGACACATCAGCCTACTCATACTCCTTGACCTTTACGCAGCCTTTGCCACAATCTCCCACACCATCCTCCTCACCTCCTATCCCTCCACCTTGGCAACACTGAAACAGTTCTCTCTCACGGTTTCATTCCTACTTTTCAAACAGAAAACAGGCAGCAACTCCTTCTCCTCCACAGTCACAGTAAACCACGGTGCACCTCAAGGATAAGTGCTAGGACTCCTTCTCTTCTTAATCTAAAATGCTCCTCCTGTTGTTGGATCCTCTTTAAACAAGGTCTCATTTCCACATGACACACAGTTCTATTTAAGCACCAAACTATCCACTCAGCCTCCACACAAACTTTGTGTTAACTGTCTTCATTGAGTGAAAGCCTGAGTTGAGGATTGCCATTAACTTTGTCCAAATAACCCTAAAGTGTGTGGTGCTCCCTGTGTTAGCACCTCCCTGAGCCATCAAACATGTTTGATATTTACAATTCAAGGTAGCTACAGCTACAGCCCAGCTGGGACAAGTAAGAGGGAAGAGTTGTCAGTTCACCCAGCATAGAAGGACTGCACAGCACATACTGTTTGCTGCAGGTCTAAAAAATATACTGTATCTGCAAAGGCTGTGCACTTGCATACTGCCCTATATGAGCAAATTAGTAAACTGAATCATGTGGTTTAGTTCACATGTTCACATTTTTGTTTTGTATATCTTATTCAAATTTTCACTTGCAAAGTTAGTGATTGGGGTCAAATTATTGGGATGAATAAAAATGCATTCATAACTACTTTTTACACTTTTCTGCTACTATCTTAAACAACAGAACTAAATAATAATGCACAAAAATTGACTACAGTACAAAATTACATACAAAGAAAACAATTAGCTGTGTCATAGAAACAAGTCCCCTGAATCAATGTAGTCTTTCTGCCATGTGAATTATTTGAAAATCCTGCAAGACTTTCAAACATCTGGTGAGTGGCCAGCTTTAGTTTCCTCTCATTTCAGCACTGAAAGGGAGTTTGCAGTTTTGACTCTAACTATTTTTGTTCTCATTTCACATTACAATTTAATCCCTTTCTATTTAGGTGGTTAGATTTCACATACTAAAGGTCTCTTGACAACCAGACTAAAAAACGTTTTTAATTGTCTTAAACCAAAAAGTTATGTAGCTGTAAAAGATATCTAGGTTAATAAAAATAAGAGCTTGAATAAAATTGTTAAATAAGGTAATTTTCTCATTTATAGAGACTTTGCTACATGCATTCAGTTTCGATTGTTTTATTCAATCTACACACTGGAAAATCTTGGGACTAAATTTTCCAGAGTTAAAAATATTTTCTTAAAAATAGTCAAATTAACCCTTTTCTTTTGCAAAAACAGAGTAAAACTTTAACCACACCACTTCTTAAGTAACAATTCAGCCACAATCACATGACTCTCGTATTGGAAAGAGCTGGTGGGGAAACAACAGAGGTGACTAACTTTTAACAATCTGATTTGAAATAAAATGTCAGTTTAATTTGTATTGCACACAGAAGTGTTCAAGTTAGTGTTGAGTTTACATTAAGACAGAGTTTAAAGGCTTACTGTTTAACTTATTTCAGAGCATTGTTGTCATGGTTGATCTCCTGTGTTCTTCTGCTTATGTGTTTTTATGCTACAGAGGTGTCTCTCACCCTCTCTCTCTCTCTGTAGCCTGGTTGGTGAGGGCAGGAGCACTGGTCAGTCACACTGCAACCTGTTAGGTGTCACAGCTGCAGCTAATCCTTGGCAATCAAGATCTCCTTTAAATCACCTTGTGCTGAACCTTCAGATGCCAGAGTATACTACAGCCTCCAGTGTAGTAACCTGGATACTCTCTAACCTTTGAATCTAGTGATTTTTCAGTGAGTTTTTGGCCTTATGGAACACATTTTTGTCCTCCTCTTTTGCAGTGCCTCTGTCTCTCTGCTAGTGCTTCTGTAATCACCAGCCAGTACACTCACCATCGTTTGTATTGTTGTTGTTGGGAAATAAACTCCTTTAATAAGTAGCCAAAAACACCATGTTTGTTGTTCCTCTCTTTAAAGACAATATAGATATAAAAGCTTTGCTGTAATAAGACTTGTTTTTTACAATCAACCTTAAGTTAGGCTTGGAATGATTGATGATAATTATCATATTTATGCAAGACAGGCATTTAATATTTGGATTAGAAACCTGTTATGATGATGGCAAGCTGATTATTTTCTTAAAGAGCCCAATTAAAGGTCCATTAGAAGCTGCCATTCTAAATTAAAAGCTGAATAGCATTACCTCCTTTTCTTTTGTACAGGATAGTCGAGTTTTTCCTCTTATTAAAGAGGTAAAAGTGAAAGCACCAGAAGCACTTTTTGGCTACATTTAGAAAATTTTCCTGCTCTTATTATGGCTGCCGCTTAGTTCCAGGTCATTTCACTCAGTTAGAAACCCTCCTAAGCTGCCTTTTCCTCCACAGAGGGTCTGATCGCTGCTCCTAGTTTTGTCAGCTAAGTTTAAATTTAGATTTGTCAGCACTTCCTGCAGCGGGTTTTGCTCCCTGCTGGTGATCATTTTAACAATACATTTTAAATAAGAAGAATCTCCAGCGTCTCGGTTTAGGGATTTGTTCGTCAATTGAGGACTCATTTAATAATTTAGGCTGACAAGCCAAATGTGTTTTTATACAAAGTCGTCCATAATGGAGCTTTTAGTCTCCTGATATCTGCACACAGCCAAATATATATATATATATATATATATATATATATATATATATATATATATATATAGATATATAGATATATATACAGTATATTACTGAGAACAGAGCTGAAATGATCAGAATAAATGAAGTGAAAATGTGAGTCTGACAGCTATTCTTTGGTGTTAATCCCTGAAAAGCTTTAATACCAAAACAATACCTTCGCACATAAATGTTTGCACCCCTGCATTAACAAATACTTTTCATTTTTTACTTTAAAGCTAAGTTTCTACAGCCACCTCCTCTTTCTTCTCTCTACTCTTTTCTTTTAAAGACATGGCAAGAATACTTGAAAAGATAAGGAGAGTAAGGTGAAGAGGAGAGGAGAGGTGGTAGGAAGACTAAAAAGAAGAGAGGATGGAAGAGGAGGGAGAAGGGCAAGGAGGGGAGAGGAAGAGCAGAAGATGAAAAGGTGAGACTAAGAGGAGATGGGGGAAAACAGAAGATCTTGAGTGCAGAAAAGGGGGAGAAAAAAGAGAAGAAAGAAGAGGAGAGCAGAGATAATTGAAGAAAGTAAGGGGATAGGAGAGTAGAAAGGGCATAAGAGGAACCAAGATGAAGAGGAAGTAGACAAACAAGTAAGAAGGGGGGAAATGTAGGCTTAAGAAAAGAAGGGTAGGAGAAAATAATTGAGAAGATGAACAAAGGAGGTCCACACAGGTCAAAGAAGACTTAATCGGCTATTGTATATGGAATAATTGCTACCTGGTTTTAAATAAACACTGATTTAACGCAATCCTAGTTCATCCACTAACACCTTTTATAACCTCCTCTTTGAATAAGCTCACTCCTCCGATCTTTTTTCCTTTTCTTCAGTACCTCATCATTATAAACCATAAAAGGCAATCTGTACTACACTTTAACTACACCACAGCTTCATTATAACCTCTAATACAGCAGCTACTATAACTCCAGATTCTCTCACCAAGCCTTTTTCTAACACCTCAGGCTATTAATACCCCACCATCTACACCCCTAATCCCTCTTTCACTCTTATTCTAACAATCCCTCACTTTCCATCCCTCCACTCCATCACTTTCCACACCCCTCCCTTCCTCCCTCTCTATCTCCTCGTCACCTCTGTCAGTGTCACACACGGTAACTAGACTTGTTCTAAAAATGGTCTCCTCTTCCTTTCACTTTAGAAGCCAATCAACATCTGTCTATCACCTGCTCCTCTGAGGAGGACCATGGAGGACAAAAGGAAGAGTTACTGCTCTGTGGTTAGACCAGACCCTTTACTTCAGCAGTATTAGTCTGTGAAATATAACTTGTGAGGAAGATTTCTGACCTCCTGCGACTGGGGATGACTCCGACTTCAGGGCAGTTTGGCGGGGGGCTGAGGTGACGAGCAGGCCACCACTCTTCTTCTCCTGCACTGCTCACATGGAGGATATCTCCGAAATGGAAAGGAAGGATCTGACTGGGCGCGCTCAGATCTGACGTGCTTCCATCGTAGTCAAATAATGCTCTGGAGAGAGACAGAAAGTTTATTTGAATAAATAAATGGAGGAATTCAGTCTGTTGACCAGAAAAACAGAGATTAGTCATTATTCTAGTCATTCTTACCCAGTGTTTTATAAAAAAAAGCACACTTTTTACATATTTTGGCTATTTCGCAAGTTATCCACACCTTGTTAACCTAAATAATGCAAACTTTTTATACAGCAATTTTTATTCTGCACAGTTTTTTGTTTTGTTTTGTTTTGTTTTTCAAGATATATTTTTGGGGCTTTTTATACCTTTATTCACAGAGGAGGACAGAAGATAGAGTCACAAACAGGGATGAGGGAGTGGGAGAGGAGCTGCAGGCTGGACCCAAAAATGGGCTGACTGCAGCCCCTGAACTCTTTCCCATTTTAATGGGGACTAGGGCTTTCAAATGATACATTTCTACAATCATGAGGAATCACAGAAATATTGATATTTATCCACAATAAATCATACTATTTAATCATGTTTGACTAAATTCTAAATCATTTTGCATTCAAAGCACAAATTTTAAGCTTTTAATGACAATTTGGAGTATTTCTTACCACTGTTATGATTTGATAACCAGTATAAAACTGCTAATATTGCTGCTAAACCTGATATGAAACCATGTCTTTTAAGTAGGAGGCAGCTTCTAAGTGCTTTTTCTGTCAGAAATAGTGTTAAAATGGTTAAACATGAAGTAGTGCATAGGAGTGCATGCACAAAATGACCCACTGATGTCCAAAGACCGCGCATTAATGTGACAGCATTTACACTATTGAAAAACTCAATTTTTGGTGCTTCTTCTGTGCAACCCAGTCACTGTTAACAATCAAGCTTACAGTGCCTTATTTCCTGTTTGATAAAGTCCTGTTTTAATTTTCTAGAGAAAATAAGGAACTTCTGGGAGACATTTGCTTAATGACAACAAAAAAAGAACCTGCTACAGACAGAAAGGGACATTAAAACAGAGAAAGGGAACTGACTCAAAGTAAATGTTTGATATTAAAAGTTGAAGATGGCTTTTAAATTGTCTACTGAGCTGTGCAAGTGAAATGAAACATTATAGAGCATTGGGTGCAGGAAGATGCTGTGGTGAGAAGTTTCCAGCTGTTGCCCCACAAAGGTAGCTTAATTATGATGCATCCAAAATGACAAGTAGCTCATGTTTATGCATTTGCAATAATTGAAGGCATTATTTTGCAACTGCAATCTCACTGTGGTTAACAATGAAAGCCTACATACTGACATAAGGTCGATATATTTTTATTCTATTGTATATTTGTATTCGTTGACTGTAATAAAGGAGTGTTGTCTGAAAGAATAAGCCAATGCCAGCACTCATAACCTGCATTCTTTTTATAGTCAGCAGGGTACCAGCTCATTGGCTACGGAGGGATACCTAAATATACCTAAGTCCAAGAAAAGGTTCCTCTTTTTCTACTTGATTATGGGCCTCTAGATCTTTTCAACCATGCACCAGAAGATTTCTATAAAATTTCAGGACAGAATCTCACTGAATTCTTCCTGAGCTATACATGCATGCCCCTCATAATGGCAGCTTATCACTGTCAGATGGAAGGGGATCTCAGGAAGCATGACACCACATAAAAAAGTGACCACGGAAATCAAGATGATCGATGATACTGGCACCATACTGATGTATTTTGACCTTAACATCACTGCCGTACTGGATGCATTCACTGCATTAACTAACAAGTGGGAAAGATGATACTGGAAAGCCCAAAACAGATTCATTATGTGCATAAAGATAAGGGTGATCATGCACCAACCACACTATCACCTATCATGATGGACTTCTTCCTTCTGGCAAGATGGCGGCGTGTGTACATGCAGTGGCTCAGCTCTCCTTTAAGCCCTTATATTTATTGATAGACTTATTTTTATATTGGGCGTTATTTCAAGCCTGGTACTTGAGAGCACCTTAATTTCATTCTATATTCTTGTACAAAGACATAAAGAAATCTTAATCTTACCTGCTTACTGTGAACATTTATTAACATTTCCAGCTGCATTCACACATTGGTTTATCCTTCACAAGGAATCTTACCAGGTGTTTGGCAGAAAAAAGTCCAGAAAAGTTGGGGTAAAAAAAACTCAGCTGTTTGCCTTCACACATGCAGCGCACTCTAAAAAATGTACATTTTCAGGGTTTCACCTTTAGTTATCATTTTTCCTAATGAATTTG
The DNA here is from genome assembly GCF_018320785.1 of Cheilinus undulatus. Lineage (NCBI taxonomy): Eukaryota > Metazoa > Chordata > Actinopteri > Labriformes > Labridae > Cheilinus > Cheilinus undulatus. Next base: position 13,140,868 of record NC_054871.1, on the reverse strand, counting down.
TTATCTTACTTTTTGTGTTCAATAAAATAATGCTCGTTCTTTAAACTATACTCTATTGAAAGTAATATTTGAAAAGTCCCTGCTACACCAACATCCCAGCCTGGATGGACTAGAAATGCCTTTCTATCTTTGTTAATGAACAATAAGACAAACTAGAGGCTTCAAAGTGGCTGTCTTAGGCCAATGGGTGACTTCAGGTCAGCTGCATCAACTTCTTTTATATAGTCTGTGTTTCTATGTTTTATTCATGATTCTTGACTTCTGCAGAACTTGTTTTTGCTGCACTCCTTTTTACCCCGGCATGCTTATTTTGACCTTTTCTGTACCAAAATATTGAGAACTATTCTTGTAACAACACAACCTACTTTGGAAAATATAGATTCTGTATAAAATAGCTAGCATAAAAAGACGAAACATTTTCAGGATGTCTTTCACCTCTGTCTCAACTATTGACAAAAACTTGACATCTTTAGTTTACACTTTAAAACCAAAATAATCTGATAAAAATATCAAGACAACTACAGGGTTAGTGAGAGAGATGATGTACAATAACACCCAAAGCAGCTGAGGACAGCTTTCCAGCACTATTTATTTATGACCTTGTCTGTATTTACATGCCTCTGTGTCTTTGTGCACTGTAAACATCTGTGTACATGCCAGTCTGTTTGTGTGCTGCTGTGTGAGTTCAGTGTGTCCCAACGGTGATCTGTCTCTATGACCACAGACCTGTCCGCAGGGAGAAAGACCCAGGAAAGTAGGCCAGCAGTATGCGAGTCTGTGACAGTGTGTTAGAGAGCACCCGTGTGTGCGCAAAGGAACTAGAGCTGAAATAACCGACATCCCCTAAAGTCCCCGCTGCCTTCATCAATAAAACAGAACATAGACAGAGAAGGAAGCAGGAGAGAGAAGGAGAAATCAGACAGAGACGTAGAGACACAGAGACTGTGACAAAAACACCAGCTCATGTTTTATTAATGTCACTTTAAAGATGATACAGAAAGGCTTCCACACATAAGACTAAGTAAACAGTCTCATGCTATGGTGGGACGGACTGAACTGTCTGAGAGAAACGTGACCTTAGAGTCAGAGGGTCAGCTGTTCAAAGGGTTAGCTCTAATGTCAGCTCAACTCTCAATGGAGCTCCTGAAGTCCAAGATAGCTAGTGGGCACAATATTAGAATACAACATAACATCTGTCGATTTTCATTTCATTAGGTAAACTTGGTTGAACTTGTACTGTCATATAAAAAGAGCATTAAAGGGTTCATTCACTACAGGTATCACTATAACAATGTCCTAAAGGTTTACATGAAAAATGATGTATTTTTGCACTGATTTCAGGTAAAAAAAAAAAAAAAAGTGGTCTTGTGTCGTTCACCTTGACAAAACCAGCCAGAGTTGGTCGGTGTTTCTGGGCCCTCACTGATAAATGTTTCAATGCCATCCTTGTATCATATCCAAACATAATCTAATTAATCACAGAAAGAAATTCAATATATTTCATTTTCATACGGCTGGTGATGAGGTTGCAACCATCCATGCACCTGGATCTCCTCACTATGACTCTGTCTCCTTGTAGCAGAAAAATCCAAGATGAGGGACATCCAGTCTATGACTTTCATCTCCCTCTTGACCTTTCCCCCGAGACTCTCTACGGGGTTCAGGTCAGGCCAGTTGGCTGGACAATCAAATACAGTAATACCATGGTCAGCAAACCAGTTTCTGGTAGTTTTGGCTTCACTGTGGGCAGGTCCCAAGTCCTACTGGGAAAGGAAATCAGTATCTCCATAAAGCTTTTCAGCAGATGGAAGCATGGAGATCTCTAAAATCTCCTGGTAGGCAGCTGACAGCATTGACTCTGACCAACACCAGCAGATGACATGGCACCCCAAACCATCACTGACTGTGGAAATTGAAAACACTGGACTTCAAGCATCTCGGATTCTGTGCCTCTCAGATCTTCCTCCAGACTCTGGAATCTTGATTTCCAAATGAGATCCAAAATTTGTTTCATCTGAAAACAGGGCTTTGGACCACAAAGCAACGGTCCAGCTTGTTTTCTCCTTAGTCCTCGTGAGAGGTACATAACTTTGTCTGGGGTTCAGAAGTGGCTTGACACTAAGAAAACAACACTTGTAGCCCATTTCCGGGACCTGTCTGTATGTAGTGGCTCTTGATCCACTGACTCCAGCCTCAGTCCACTCCTTGTGAGGTTCTCTTAAGTTCTTAAATCTGCCTAGTTTGACAATCCTCTGGGGGCTGAGATCATCCCTGTTGCTTGTGCTCCATTTCTTATCACATGTTCTCTTCCAGTTACTCTCTGTTCAATTAAAAAAAAGGACTCTATGAGGTGTATCTTGCAGTAAGCCACCATTCTTGTTTCAAGGATGAATTTCACATAAAGCTGGTAACATTTTCCCTCCTGGTTCACATAACACGTGATCCAAGACTGCTTTGGGAGTAGCTTGAGGTTTGGCCACAGTATCACAGGGGTCAAGGGGGTGGGCAGATGGAGTTACCCACTACGCTTGGATGGCAGAACCCACAGCTGATGGCAGAGAGAAACTGTGGTCCATCACAAGTAAAAACCAAGGATTTCACACACAGTAGTAGCTATCTTTTAATCAATCAATTTCTTATTAACTCTCATTAGACTATAAATGACAAGGTTCAGTCCTGGAAGCTGTGTTGAAAGGCTTCACTGATACTAATTCTTCTTTACTTACAATTGTTCTGTATTAATTTCATTACAAGTGATATGTATGGTTAAGAACATGTAAATATATGTTTTTTTTTTTTTTTTGCTATGAGCGTGATATACAAGACAGCAGAGGTGGTACAGTAGGCTCTCTGTGTCAGCAGATGCACAACCTGGTGAAATATTTAAAGGTATTCCATCTTATAAGAAATTTAAATGTTCTAAAAAAGTAAAGACAAAAGAGAAAAACAGGAGGTATAAACTGTACCAGGATGATCTGTGTATATGAACGGTGTGGTGATATTTACGTTAGTGGGTCAGAGAGTGCGTTTGAGAAAAAACACGAGCACTCATTAAATCAGATCCATACATCCCAACTGACTTTACAGCAACCGTGTTACTCTGATGAATAGTGTGTGCTATTATTAAAGCCACATGTAAATGTACCTCTGAATCAATTACTCGTTCTCAGTATAACACTGCAGAATTCCTGGGTGGCAACTTCTGAAATTTAATTAAACGAATGAAAGAACACAGTAATTACTGCAGTGTAATCCCTTTGTACTTTCCATATCAAAGTGTTAGATAAACCTGTGGAAATATGTAATAATAAGCCAGCAGCAAAATGTACAGTAACTCAACTTCACTGAAGATTTTTGTTCAGCCAATGGTAATCAATCTGTGTACCAGTGTCAGTGATGTTTGTCTTGTGTTGTATCGATATAATTCTAACATTTAGCACATCTGATGGCTGATTTAGAAAAGAGATTTATGTAAGGACAGAAGAAGTAACGTGCTGAACGAACTTAAATGAAATGAAAATAACGCTGACATTGGTATCTTGCATCAGCTTTATTGTCTTTTAAGCAATTCAGCAATCAGACTTGATTTTTACAATCAGGGCTTCTCAAATCTTAATATTTGTGTAATGGATAGTTAACCTTGAGAATCATAAACTGATATGATTCTAGTAAAAGTCAGAGGATTTTAAAACCTGCTTGATACCAAGGCAACAAATAAAAGAAGTCCTGGTCATCTAATATTGTGCTTTTTTTTAATGATCAAAAGTTGCAGACAAACTCCTACAAACTGTCCGAATTGTGCTTTGAAGTGGTGAAATCTGCATTATTTTCATGATGAGTGGTGTAAAAACGTTCAGAAACTACATGGTCTTCAGTCATATTTCAACCAGGGCAATCTCTGTTCCAGTTCATCCTAGAGGTGCTCGACAGGGTTGAGGTCAGGGCTCTGCATGGGCCAGTCAAGTTCTTTCACACCAAACTCATCTATTATGTCTTTATAGTCCTTGCTTTGTGCACTGGGGCACAGTCATGTTGGAACAGAGAAGGTTCTTCCCCAAACTGTTGCCACAAAGTTGGAAGCATAGCATTCTTCAAAGTCTCTTGGTATGCTGAAGCATTAAGACTGACCTTCACTGGAGATAAGGGGCCTTGCCCAAACCCTGAAAAACAGACATACCATTATCTGTCCTCCACCAAACTTCATCAACTTCACCAATTCATTCACCACTCCACAGAACATGTTTCCACTGCTCCGCAGTCCTGTGTTGATGTGCTTACACCACTCCATCCGATGCTTGGCATTGGACTTTGTGATGTGAGGCTTACATGCAGCTGCTCAGCCACGAAAACTCATGCCATGAAGCTCCCGCTGTACAGTTCTTGTGCTGACATTAATGCCAGGGTAAGTTCAGGATTTTTCAGCTATGGAATCAGCAGAGTGTTGGCAACTTTCACACACAATGTGCTTTAGCAGTCATTGACCCCGCTCTGTGATGTTTTCTGGTCTTCTGCTTTGTAGCTGAGCTGCTGTTGTTCCTAAACACTTCCACTCTCTAAAAACATAACTTCATGAATCTCATTGCAAAGCTGGGAACAATCACAGTACCACCCTCGAAGTCACTGAGCTCTTTAGAATGATCCAGTTTGCATTTTAAATGTTAGCAAATGAAGACTGCATGGCTAGGTGCTTGATTTTCTACACCTGTAGCAAATAAGCATTAGGCCTTGACCTTTTGATATGGGGTCCAGAGACTTAAAGCAGAAAGATCTAGGTCTAAAAATAGCCTTTCTTTTTTTCATAAATAATTTCATCAAGTGTCAGATTGTAGAAAAAATATAAGATAATAAATAAGAGCTTCGACATCTCAAAGCATAAACACATCTCACAATTTTTATCAGGCAGGTTTCAATGACGTATGATCTCTGTTGCTATCAAAACCACATGTAACACAACTTTAAATCAATCAGCAGCTCCCAGTATTACAGCTGTTCTGATTCCTTAGTGGGAACCTGTGAAATCTCATTACCTGCGTGAAGGAACACATGCAAATCACTGCAGAGTGGAACAGAAATACACTGAACTTTCCCCAGTGAGTGCTCAGGAAATTTTGAGCCTTAAATTCAATAATGGTGTTATTTTTGCACAGCCAGCAGCCTAGTGTGCACGCTGCACTGCAGCTTGGCTTTTTACTGTCCTCTATAGAATTACTGCACACATGCACTTTATTCCAGAGGTGAATATGACTGCATGAGAGAGAGCTTCTAATACAAACAGTAAGTATCACACACAGGAGTTAGTTGGAAACTTTTCTTTAGTTTATGCTGTTTGTTAATTTGCTGTAGCAATCCTGTAAATGATTACTGTTTCAGAGAAAGAGCTACACCAAAATTACAGCAAATAGCACCCAAGCAATTTAAAACCTTTCTACCGGATAACAAGAAGCAAATGTCCTCTAGCTTTTTGCTTACTTTAATGAAATGCTTTGAAAATGGATATCTGCACCAGGGATCAGCACAGTGAGATTGTATCATTTTACATTGCCCAGGGAGGCATGAGTGGAAGTATTTATGCAGCTCTAAGAGACTAAAATATGTACCACTGTTCTGTTAGAAATCTACTGACCAAATCCCCGTAGACTATGAGTTCATTTAATATTGCACATTTGTATATCTTAGAAGGAACACCTGAAAGTTGCACATTTATTTCACCGTTCACATACACAACAGGTTTCAGGGTCATGATGATCTGTGTGCTGATTTTCACTATCAAAGTCATTCTTTTTTTAAAACAAATGAAAGTTTTGAAACCTGAAAGGCGCATCTGTGCATTTATATCTGAGAATTTCTGGGAGAGTATTCAGACCTCTGAGCAGGTTATGTAAGCTAAGGGATCAATCTGTAAGAAACTACTAATCTACAGAGCAATCAAATTTCTTAACTGCAAACCTCATTATACTTTTTTGTATGAGATACTGCAATAAAATATTTTATTAAAGCTTTACAGTTATCTTCCTAGAAAGAAGACTATTCAAAGCACTGAACCCTTTTTCTTTTGTATGTTAAACAAATTAAGACCGTTTTGCTTTAATTGTTCTTTTTTATAAATTTTTACAATATCATCAGGGCTGTAGCTGAAATATTACACCTTAAACTGTCATATATGAGAAAATAATGCAAGAGAAGAAAAAGATGTTAATCTGTTAATATTTTTTGTAAGATTGATTTTTAAAAAATTTAAGTCAGTCATTTCATTCATTCTCACTCTGCCAAAAATCTGTGTTTGTTTTTTTTACAACTGTATCTTTTCGATGTTTTTGCTCTTAAGTGCAATTCTTTATTGTCTGTTGCTTGCTTTTTATTTATGTCTTCATGTGCAAGCTGCTCTGAACTAATGCCCCGAGAGGGATTAATAAAGTAGTTGAGAGAGAAGAGAGTGAGCAGTTATATGAATTCGATTAATATTTTAAGGTTCTTGTTTTCATCCCTGCCTAGGTGGATTTTTGTGCAGTTTCTATGCAATTATGAAGCCAAACTGCAGGTCTGAGTTGAGCTTTACTGCATGTTTGAAAGGGATTATTAATGGTGTAAATGAGTTGAAGGGGGAAGAAAAGATGATGCCACACCTTTCAAACATAGAATAGTGGTACATGTGTCACCTTGCTTCAGTGACAATTCCTCACAGCAGATGTTGGCCTCTGTCTTCTTCTTCACACACAAGCATTCAGGAAAACAACCAACCATACCCACACACACTCACTGTATCTGCCCATACGAATATGCAGAGCAGCAAAAAGCCCCAATACTTCATGCATCAGCAGCCACATCTCGGCCAATCAGCTGCCAGTATGAGCCCTACTCTTTCAATATCTGATTCTGATTGGTCAATTATGGGCGGTAGCTAGATACTGTTCCTTCCTGCATGACAGTGATTTATCATGAGGCTTGTTGGAGAGTTACTGCATTATCCTATATAACCTTGAAGAGATTGTAGCCTGATTTTGTGGAGACATGAAGAAGCCTCATAAAAATTCAACACATGAAGTGATTAAGTTGTCATGGCAGGGTGTCACGAGTCTAATGTAATACAAGCTTATTTCTTTACTAAATCTAGACTGACGCAAACCTGTACAGGACAGTCTGCTACATGAAAAATTCATTCAGGGCTGCTGGTGGGGCTCAGAATATACTCACACTAAACTAAACAATTAGATGCAAACATATTTAACTAAGATAGTGAGCTATGAATTATTATAACTGCTTAATATGGTCATGTTAGCACTGGCCCTGTAAGCATGTCAGCATGACGATATGAGTATTTAACCCATAAATCCCTTGCCCCTGGTAATATGCAAGGGCATCCAGAGCACAACCAGGGTTTTTCAGTCCCCCTTACCAATCAATGGCGCCCTTAGGTGGGCTTATTCGCCATTTATTTTTTATGCTCTTAATGTTGTTATTGGTGAAAGAGAGTGATGGAAGCATTATGTCTTGAGGTTTTCCGTCCATTCATGCAACTGTCCAGGCTTTTCTTGTGAAATACCTCAAGATATATCAAGAATGCCTCAAGGGATTGTCTTCACACTTAGCACAAATGATGACTATAACTCAAAAAGGTTTTAGTGATTTAAGTCAAAGGTCAAGGATATTGGGCCTCATGTTCCTCTTTGCTTGTACACACAACATCTGAGCATTATTTTGAGGGGTTTGCTTCAAACTTTGCACAAATATCTACTGTGACTTAAAGATGAACTGGCTACATTTTGGAGGACATACATGAAAGGTTAAGGTCATTAGGCCCCAAGCTTTTTTCTAATATTCCTGTGTTTCTGCAGATATTCTGAGGATGGTTACGTTACTCTAAGGGCCTAGGTCAAGCTGTAACATCTGGAGTATGGTCAGGAGTCTCTCCTGTCTTTCTGGGCTTTTAATCTGAACTCACTAGCTTGAGTTAGATAAGATGTTGTTTGTTCATACATTTAAGGTTTTTTCGTCAGAGTTTTTGTGTCTGTGAACCTTTCACATTCACAGTCCGACTCAAGAACATCTTAACACTTGGTGTCAATCAGCGGAGTCTGTGTAATCATATTTTGAGTCATGCTCAAGTTGAGGTTGCCCTAAAAGCACAAGAGGGTGAACTCCTTTGGGCTTTAAAAATATTTATGGCTTCAAGCTCAAAATATGTTGGTATTATGGTTTCTCCTTGGCCAAGACTTAGTAAGCAGCTCAACGAAAGCCATTTGAGTCTCCTGCGTCTTCCTCTCATCTCAGTTTTTGGAACATAACTTTTTTAGCCATCTCTTGCTTGTGAATGTGATATCTCAATCAAAGATTTTCATCAGATTTTGCACAAATGCCAACTATGACTCACTACTTGTAGACTTAAAGGTGATTATATTTTGGAGGTCTAAGGTCTTTTTTATATGCATCAATCTGACCCCCATGTTTAACTAATTCTACAATCCAAAGTCCAGAGGAAATGCCTCTGTTTTTTTACATTGAGTATGTATTGTATATCTTCAATTTAAAAAAGACTTCAAATGTGCATCGGTAAGATTTCTGTAGTTGACGTTGCACATGGGTCATTGTGCAAAATCTATAATATGTATATTTATATATGAGTACTGTATTTGGTTTTTGATTGCTTGTAATTGGTTATGATGATCTTCCTTATTTGGTATTAAATCTGCATCTGTAAGCTCATTATTGTAGCACCATTTAACTCAAACACAGCTTGAAGGTTTTTCAGCATTTAATAGAAATCTGTCTAAATTTATCCTTAAACATAAATTACTTTTTTATGATTTGAGCAAATTATGTGTGAAGACATTCTTTTAAGAATTTTTTTGCCAAAACAAAATTAAAAAGTGGGTATGAAAATTAAGCCGTAACAAAAATACTCCAGCCTCAGGGTCAGTACTTAAGAGTGTATAATAGAGGATAGCAGCCAGCTGCACTGTCATATTTCCTCATATTTTTTTATTCAATCCATCCACTCATTCAGGGTTTTATACTGTTTTGTGTGCCCATTGATTTTGGCTTTAACTGAAAGGCATGTTCAAAAGAGCTGCTTTAAATCCATTAAATTGATGTACTTGTTGGCTTGCAGCTCCTGGAGGACTGAAAGTGACTGTTTGTCCCAAACACGCTGTACAAAGTGTGACCCCGCCCCGCTCTGAGTGTGAGTCAGTGTGTCAGAGCGTGTGCGTGTAGTTCAAGGTGACTCTGTCCGGGCCGCTTCTGCTGCCCGTTTCTTCCAGGCCACTTGCACTCAGTTCAGGTCAGATGTTTCTCTCATGCACACAGCTTGTCAGCTGTAGTTTCATCTGAGCTTTCTTCTGCTATCAGTATTTCTTTGTTACTTACTTATTTCTTATCTGCAGTACTCTACAGTTAAATATTTTATAGAAATATACAGATATTGGGGCTTAACATTGACTTATAATGCTGTTAACATCTCATTTTTATTGTTATAAATGCAGTTGCTAAAATTAAGTAAAGATAATGCTCAGAGATGGCCACAATCATGATCCTTATGTTTATTTGCTGGCATCTGATATGAGAAAATGTGGGAGTAGATCAAAACATGTAAAATTGTCTATAAATGCAATTACTTCAATTTGAACATGAAAAGTCTTGATTTTGAGTGTGACTGAGTGTAGAGGAAATAACTGTTAATGATGAAAAGAAAACATCTTTAAGAGTATACATTAAGTCAATCTTTAATCTGACTTATTCACTGTAGTTACTTTGTCATTTAATTTCTATTTGACCTGGAAAACCTTGATGAGATTAAAAGTCTCATTTCACAGAGCATCCTAGCCAGGACAGGCCACCATCCAGACGAACAATGAATAGCCATACACAGAAAACAATGCAAGAAACAAAATTAAAATGCATTAAGAGACACAAAAGTGATAAATCTTAACACAAAATATATTTTTAAAACTGCCCACAGACATAAATAAATCAGACAAAACATCTGCAGTGAGACGTGTCTGCCTTCAAGTCATTTAACATCCTCTTAAATCATCCAACGAGATCAGATCATTAAGTTTCGGGTCCTGCTGCAATTCGTTCCAAGAAAAGGAAACAACAAATCTAAAAGTCTTTTCCCCAGTTTAGTTCTGACCTTTGGAACAGACAGTAATAAAAGATCCTTGGGTAAAATATGTATCAATAAATGCATGTCTATGTAAGAGGCTGACTTTCTGAGCTCTGCCAAGGCAAGCTGAGAAAGGCAGTGAACCCCCAAATGATCAGGTGCTTTCTACATAGAGCCCTTCACTCTGACATTTGTGTTTCAGTTCCTGTCCATAGGATTTTAGGTTTGTCTGTGGTTCATTGGTTTATTCCTATGTTTATACATAGTAGATCATTGAGAAGCAACCCTGATTTACAATGGCAATGAGTCATTGCATGTATGTCCATGTATTTCAGCCTATGTGGGTGTATCATGCTCAAAAAAAAGTGTGTACATTTTTTTCCCCCTGGAGGGATTTAAGAAAAGGATATCTCCTCTTTTTTCTTCTTCTTCCTCCGTCTTCTAGAAGAATACAGAGAATGCCTCTCATTTATAACTTTGCACATCCTTGTTTCCTCTCTCCTCAACTGACCCTGACATGATTCTCCTGCCATCATGACAAAGGATGTTCCAATTTCTTAACCTGGAGGAGACGAGGATGAAGGAAAGTGGAGACTTCTGGAGGAGATCGCTGTTTCCCCACCTTTTAATTAAAGATGCAAAGTGATTGGTTGGGAAGTACGGCATCTGTTAAAAAGCTACACCTCTGCCCAGTTCATGACTTTGTTCTCGTTTTATTCTCACAGCGCTGATCTACTTAAAACTTCGATACTTAAACACACAATGATGGAATCAGTTGATACATTTTGTAACTTTAAACAGGTTAATCTAATCTCAAATTATTGGGTATCAATACAAGGTTGGCAGTTTATTGTTTTCATCTAATATAACAAAAGTATCCCTATGAACTCAAAGAGCTCTGTGGTGGATTATTGTACAAATCAGAGTTTTATTTTTATGTAAAACCATCTAGAAATGTTTTGTAATAATTTTCAAATAAGAGGTTCCTTAAATGTTTGTACAGTGGGGTTTGAGAAAACTGACACTGTCAAATGAGGGATTTCTTAGTTGGTAAAGTATCCTCCTGTGTCCTTATGTCTCTTCCTAAAAGTATGAGGATGCTTGTCTAGGTTTGTCACGGTGCTTGAGGAGACATAATGAATGATCTGAGACCATCAAAGATTAATGTGAGCTTTAATGGGAGACAGCAGGATAACGATAAAGGTGACAGCCTATGTTCCTCACTTTGCTGCTTCAGCCAGACTCTTATAGCATGAACAAGATGTGATGGCATAACATGAAACTTAAAAGGCATCTGGACTTTGGTCTCTGTCTATTTTATCATGGCATACTAAGGAAGCATCTACATTGAAGGATTGCCATGTCGGACGTCTCCAAGAGCAGCTTTCTTTAGTGGGGGCCCTGGAGACTGATCATGTCCAACTGGGAACCTGTCATCTGACTCTGGAGACATGTCTGTTTAGGAACAGCTTCCTGTGAAACTCAGTACTCCTCAATTAATGCATGATGGGATGCATTAAGGATTTAATCTGTAGATACATATAAGATATAAAAATAAGTATTCTATGACTTTCTCAAATATCTCTTTCAATTCCTCTCTGGGAGGAGCAGAGATGTGAGAAAATGCAAGTGAGGGATGCAAAGACACCCTAAAATAAATTGAGAGGCCTTTGGTAAATGATCCTCCTCTGCCCTCCTTTTCCCACAGACAGACCCACGTCTCTTGTTCAAACTTGGAAGACACGAGGAAACTATGTGAGTAAGGGGGACAAAAATCTTTTCAAATCAGTCAACAAAGATATTTCTTTGTCTGTGCCACAGTTCTGACCCTGGTCACCCCTGAAAAGAATCTATTACTCCACTAACAAAGAATCAAAATAAGCCCATGGTAATATTGCAAAACTGTAATGAAAATGGAAGAAACCTGCACAACTTCTGTATATTTGGTTCATGTAATATTCCCCGTATCTACTTCCATATTTCAACCACAGGCATAATAGGATTTTTTAAAAACTCGACAAAGTTTTCACGAGAAATAAAACTTTTTTCTCACAAGTCTAAGGTATGAATCTCAGAATTCTTTAATAGAAATGTTATCCAATTGATCAGCTCAATCATATGCCATCACACGTTCTTGTTAAAGGGATGCTTCAACATTTTGGCAAATTTGCCCATTGCCATAATTCCTATAGTCTTAGTAATAGGTTCGTTACCTTCAGTTGTCGGTGCAAGCTATTTTTAGATCGCCGCTGCTGAGTTCGGACCTGCTGTGCCAACTCAATTTAAACGGACGGTATTCCGGCTTCCCCTCATCAAACTCATCAAATACACAATCCAACAACTCCAAACGCTCTCGTGGACACGTTGTGACCTGCACATTCACCACGCTATGAAATAATAACGTATAATTATGTAACATTACAACACATGAAGCAAATACTCCAAACTATTTCTTGAGTAAACCACTGGGCGGAGTGACACAGTGCAGCAGCCATGTCTGGAGTGAAGTTCTGGCTTTGCATTTAGCTTTAAAACATCTCCATCTCGTAATGTTCCATGATTATTTCATAGCGTGGTGAATGTGCAGGTCACAACGTGTCCACGAGAGCGTCTGGAGTTGTTGGATTGTGTATTTGATGAGTTTGATGAGGGAAAGCCGGAATACTGTCTGCTTAAATTGAGTTGGCACAGCAGGTCCGAACTCGGCAGCGGCGATCTAAAAGTAGCTTGCACCGACAATTGAAGGTAACGAACCTATTACTAAGACTATAGGAATTATGGCAATGGGTGAATTTGCCAAAATGTTGAAGCATCCCTTTAACTTTCACTTCACTGTATCTCCATGATATATTTTTCTCCCTTAACCCTGACCTGTAGATTTCTTCCTGATCGTGACCATTAGACTAGTTCTCTGCTTCCTCGTGTTTCATTTTATTGACTTCCCAAAAGCTTTAAAGTGACTGATTTGTACCTGAGTGACCCAGCCTTGAATCAATATTTGAAATGCTGCGATTCATGTGAGAAAATGGATGACGTTGATTCTAAGCTCTGCAGAAGAAACTAAGAATGGTTGGGCTGATTCAGAGAAACTCTGAACATCCAGGACAGCCAAGGACAGAGGAAGACACGCAAAGAGTAATGGAGATAGTCGACAGCGCTGGACGTGTTTGTGTTGGGTAGTTTTCACAAGAGGATCTAATTGTGATTCCCGATGTGATAACCTTTCTTTCAGCGTCTCACACTCAGAAGAATCAGAGTGGACAGCTGAGATAAGCCCCTATAATAGTTGTGTCATGCTGAAGGACACTGGACAATCAGTCACCTCTGTGTGTCCGCTATACGTTACCTGACGTAGAGTGTGCGTTTCTGCGTGGTGCGGAGAGATGTGGAGCTGGAGCTGACACTGCTGGTCATCATCTGTTCCCTCAGGTCATGGATCTTGGCCTCGAATCGACTGTACTCTACACACAAATACAGAAAAAGAGGAGAAACACCTTTAAACCCAGGAGATTTCAGGTGACAGGTTTGAAAAAGTAATGCAAAACTATTGAAATATCTATAAAGAATCTATTTTAAGCTGCTTTTAGAAGCTACCTGTTACTCTGCATTAGGAGCAGCTGACTGGCAGTGATTTCTTACGCTTCAATCATCTGTGCTCAGTGGTTCAGAAGCATTACAGATCAAAAACGAGGAGCGGCGGCATGAACAAACACAGCTTTTATGGGTGTGGAGGTTTTTTCCTCTCTATGTTAACCACATCTCTTAAAAATGAATGGAGTACAACAAGTACAATGTGTGTTTTAGGCTGAAAACTGCAAGAAGTTTACTCTGCATCTACAAGAGGAGGGATTTTCATGTTGTTTGACTTTTCTGCTCATTACAGGCACATACACAAGCTAATGGACATGCAGACAGTGGCATCGAGCTGTCGCTACAGCCATGATCAAATAGTCTGTTTGATCCAAATATTAACTCCTGTTACATCAGAGCTGCTCCATGTCAATATCATCATAAACACACATTTACAAGGTCATCCAAGCACACACGTACGCGCACACGCATGGCCAGTATGAATCCTCAGCACTGACTCATCCATGTCACTTGAGCTTCTAAAAATCTGTGTGTACAGATTTCTTCAGGCGGAGTGAGTTGTTATTCATAGATACCAACATTAGAATGTATTTATTATGATAAATTCCTCCTCAGTGTCCATGGGAAAACATTTTTCTGCTGCTATTTTTCACATTATGTGTTGTTTTTCCCTTGTGTTGACTTTTTTCTTCTTCTCTATGCACATCTGCAGGCGCCCAATGGGAAAAAGTACAGTGATTTTAATTAAAATGAATGGAGCTTGCAAGCTTTGTATAAGAATGACGTCCACGTTCTTAGTCTCAATTGTTTTTCCAACCAGCAGGAACATAAATCAATGAGCACAATAACGAGCAGATCTGAGATGTGTGAGAGAGAGATTCAGAGGGCTAAGAGCTGGAGTAAAACCCTGTTAGACACATGTGACTGCAGCTGCCTGCATGCTGGGTTGTAGGTGGGAAATGTGCACTGAACACAGGCGCCACATTATACATGCACACTGGGCTCACACTGTGACGTTCAGAGGGCTCAGCAGTGGTATGACATGGCCTCTCTGGAGTGCCGTTTTCATTGAGTTATGAGTCAGTTAGCATATATGTTCATTTCATTTGATGAGATAAACCTACTGGGAACACCTCAAGCTGGAATTTAGAGGGAAAGTGTCCAATCAGGAATCAGAAAACAGAAGCACAGCAGCTTGAATGCTTTATCACCACTACCACCGTCATCATCATAGTTTTTCTTTTGATGTTTTCTTGCTGCCTGTTTTCAATTTTTTATACTCTTGTTTTATAGTTGTAGTGCCCAGATAATGTGTGGTAGGTATAATAGTCTTTTCTTATTAATGGAGTGTGAATGAGTTCAGACAAAACAACTCAATTAACTTGATTTCACAACTGACATGCATCATAATCAAATCCCATGACACATCCTCCTAATTCTCTGCTCTGCAATTGTCAGCTCTGCCTTGAATCAGTACTGCACAGGGGTTTATGAGGTTATCTCCTCAACCTGAAATTCTGCATGCAAGATAAATCTGTGAGTAATGATGAAGTCAGAGCCTGATGCCAAACATGTTATGCCTTGATAATAAATGAATGAGAAAATACAAATGTGAATTGACTGACTGACTGAGTTATCATAGTCATTTTCATCATCATTATCATCATCAACCTTTATCTATACTTGATAAATTCATGACGCACAAACCTTGACCCACGTCACTTACAGAGGCATTAAAAGAACCAGAACATGTAACAAAAAACACTAAAATCAACAAATGTGCACATGTTAGCAGCAGTCTGCAGTGATTTTTCTTTGTTTATTTCTTGAAAGTTTTTCCCATCCAATTTTTTTTAATGTTTACCCAGAACTTCAACATAGTCCATATCTGCTGTGGAATAACCTTGCAAAGTAGATGGATTTGCTAGACTCAATGTCTGTCTTCAGGCAAATCCATTTGCAAAGCTCCAATCTTCGACAACTGTGCCAAAATGAAAACCATTCGGACCAATCAGCGTCATTTGAGTGGAACAAGGCAGGGTCTAGTTGTACTGTGAGCCAACAGCATATGCTGCCACCGGTTTAGCAATTAGCTGGGATGTAGCTATAGTGTAGTGTCACTTTTATTACAAATAGACCACTTTTTTTTTATGAAATATAGATCAAAAAATAGAACTGAAGTTTTATGACAGAAAAGATGTTTTCACTCCTCTACCTGCTTCAGTATGAGTTTGTGATCACTACTGGGGGGAGTTGTAGAGTGAGTCCGTATGAACATTAGCTGCTGGTGGAGTGATTAGCTCGGATGTAGCCACAGCAGAAACCTTGACCACAATTCTTTATTGAAACAAGTGAAAAGAGCCGCACCAAAAGCCTCTCTTAGCACCTCCTGATAGGCTTTGGCTTGAAAATTTTTTGAAAAGTCCTGCCCTTCTCAAACACTTTGTATGGGAGCTTTCCCAGATGAATGTGAAATATATCCATGCAACGGATATATTAAACAGTCAATCTGTTGTGTAAGGTTACTGTGTTGCAGTCTCCCTGGCACTGAATTTTATCTATCAAACATTTTTGATATGTATGAAAGGAGGCTGGACTGCTTTTGATAGAACACCAACAACAACCAATGAGAGTGAGCAGACAGGGTAGTGCACCTACTGGGTGTTCAACACTTTCTCAACTCATAAACGTTAACACAACTATACATTTATATCAGCCAGGATTTTACTTAAACTATTTTCCTTATTTCTTTTATTTTTGCTACAACAGTAGCATACGCTAGGACAGCCAGCTGAGGATTTCAAATGTCCTCCATGTTTGTCTTTCTTCTGAAGTTACATTTGATCATGCAAGTTTCTGTGAGATCTCATGTAGGGAATCTTCACCGTGAAACCATTACAGCAGGTGTGTGGTCTCATAGTCTGGCTTAGTCATATAGTGTGTGCATTCAGAGGATAAAATCATTTGAAACTGTCCTCATGAGTGTCGGTATCATGCTCACATACCATTTTGATGCAGTCAGATGAAGCCAAACCTATTCATCAGCTATTGTAAGATGACAGTGGTATAAAGTTCTTTTTGAATCAGTTCTGGATTCAAGAAGAACATAGTAGTGAACCATCACAGTTCAACTATGCACTGATGGCTTTGCTATAAAGACATCTGTGGGTTAGATTAGTGGCATGCCACAGTACAAACCCTCATATGAGGGTGCACTAAAAGCTTTAGGCTTGAGAGGAGGAGGCTGGGGTTGTGGAGGCAAAGCTTTGCCTGCAGCAGCTCAGTGTGAGCAGCACTAATGTCTTTAAGTGATCAGTGAAGAATAATTTGTATTTAAATGGAGCAACTTGTTGTGAAAATGAGCTGTGATTGGTTAGTGCATGATTAGAAACAAAGATTCAATCAGCAGGCAGGGGCGTAGGACCTCCGTGTCCTGCATGAACAAACACAAAGCTTCATTTCTTTATCAAGATTCATAATGTTGATACAATTGGAACAATGTTATCCCACATTGGATATTATTCTCATTTGTGCAAGCCTAACATGAGAGCATGTTTTCTTCATCAGACCTATTCAAATTCAAATTTTGGAAGTTTTCCACAAATACAACAATGAAAACCAGAACAGCACTTGAAGTGTAATTGCCAGGAACAACTGTACCCTCATCTCACATGAATGACAAGTAGTTAATTGCGAGAGGAAGCCAATCAATGCAAAGTGCAGCCTTTCATTCATACACTTACCACAGCGTCCCTGTGCTTTAGTATCCTCCTGTATAAACCGTCTGACCCATTTTTTTAGTGTCCATAAAAATGTCAGCATGCTTCTTTAATTATAAATGTACATTATTTATGGAAATGCACAAAGTGGTTAGAGCAAAAGACATGATGTGTTTTTAATGTGAGTCTGTTGCTTTAAGGATGATCGTCCCCCAGCAGAACAAGACACAATCTCTTTACCAGCAGATTGCTGTCTTTAAAAGACGTTAAATTGTGGTGTTTTTGATTCGCAGTGACAGCAGAAATGTGTGTAATAAATCCACACTGACTGCCCTCTAGTTTTCCTAACACCACGCAGCTTTGCAGAAAACCTCTGAACTAACACTGGGATGACAACGCCGCTGGCTATAAGCCTGAAAAAGCCCCTCTGAAGGCTGTCCCTGTTCATGTTTGTGTGGTAATGAGTGTGTATCTGAACCATTATTGTGCGGACAAGAGAATCTAATTAACCCTGAGTAATTCAATCATTCTGGAGGTACACACGGTCATGCACTCACTCACACACAAATGCACGCATACACAGAAACAAAACCTTCAGAATCTCCCGGGTCTTCCTCATTTGTCTTCGTTTTACATTTATCATTTCCTTGTTTATCTTCCTACACACACGTTCAGCATCTGAAAAGTGTCATAAAGCAGCCTACAGCAGCCAGATCTCTGCTCTGATTTCCCCCAAAGCGATCATTAATCTGACAATGATGCTCACAGATACAAACTGCTAAACTGTACCACAACGCCTGGAAGCAGCGGCAACAGAGAGCGTTGTGAATCACTGAAATGCAAACTGTAACATGATCTCTCACGCTTTTTTATCAATACATTGACTACTGGAAAAAAGCGTTAAAGGGTCAACATTAAGGATGTCAAAATGTTCAGTACTTAGTAAGGATAGACCAATGGAACATTTTTCTAGATCAAGTATCAGTACAAGTCTTTACATTTGGGTCTTCACCAATACCAGGTACAAATATGAATAGTAGTTATCTCAAGACACTTTACAAGGAGGGAAGGTCTACACCGTACTCTGACACTATTATAATAAACAACAGCATTTATCACCATGAGCACAGCACTGGCAGTATTTAACCCTGTAACAGAGGCAACAAAAACCTGCCCTTAAGGGTCAGGGATGTTGAGCAGAACCAGACTCAAGTTTACAGCCGTCTGCCAAAGCTGGAGTTGGAAAGGGCCAGTAGGAGGGGCAGGGGATGAGCAGGAAGAGGAGAGTGACAAGAGAAACAACAAAACACCGAATGAAAGACAAATTAATGGGAGCAGTGTTAATTTTAGCAGCTGGTTTTTAGTTTTAGTCTAGTTTTAGTTGACAAATAATTCTTACATTTAAGTCTTTACCTTTAGTCACATCATATTTTCTCTCATAAAGATCTGCCAAATTTCAAAAAAGTAAATAAACACTCATTATGTACAATCAATAGCTTCCATGTAGTAATCTGAAATAAACTGATGGAAATACAAACATACATTGGATAACGAACTTTTGGGATGGGGATCATTGATTTTTATCCATAATAGTACTCTTATTAATCACCTTGATTATCAAACTCCTTATTGATAATATAAGTAATATTAATAGGAATATTGGTGCATTTGGGGTGGAAAAATGAGTCAATATGTTTTTAACTGAACTGAATGTCTATTTTATACTACTAAATAAGCAAACATTTCTCCTTCAAAGGACAACATTTATGCAGATTTCTTGCTAAAAACTAAAATTCCATTTTCTCCATGTGACTTTGAAGTCATAATAAGTTAACTTCGCCCTTGAATTGCCAGAAGTCTGTCTCTAAACACATCATAATGTAAGGTACGCCGCCTCCTTTGGCTCCCTAATTAGCATTTGTCTCACCAATTTTTAACACTGATTTCACCTTGGATTAATATTTATACAAACAGGACCCAGTAAAAAATTTTGGAGTTTCTTTATCATTGCAACTCTGACCAAGACTGAAGAGGATTACTGTACAGCAGCAACAGAAGCTAATAGGAGTCTATGCTATTAAACAGCTGATGGAGTTTTTCAACGATTCAAAGGTAAGCTGGCTAAATTTTAGTTGAATTTCTTCTTAAAACTACCACCAGAATACAGAGAAGAGCAACAGGTTTAATCTATCAGCTCCTCTCTGTCATGCTGCTTCACACACAGTGTGGTAAGAATTTGTGTTTAGACCTATTTTGTTGGGAATTAAAAAATATAAACACTTAAAATGATAGTGACATATGACAACAAACCAACACAAAGTTTCTTCTCAAATATACATTGGGGGTGATCTACAGAAAAAATGCAGGGAACCACAGTAGTCACAGTATTACATCACTGTGGCTGCAGGGAGACACTGCAGTGGCTCAGCCAAAGTGTGCTCAAAGGGACAATAAAGAGTGCAAGAAAGCTGGAAGAAAGCAGCTCTGTTGCAGCTGGGCCATATTGAAGACAGATGTGTAGAATAAAAACCTTTGAGTAGAGACATTTTCATAAAAAAAGGTTGTGAAATTCTGATACGGTAAAAGAGTTTTTGGTAACACTAACAGCCAGGATTAAGTTAAATACCACCTAATTACCAGAGAAATGCCAAAATATTACGAGGACTTACTTGATAATTAAAACGTTACTACTAGGTAAATACTTCTTATTTCTTACTTTAATATTACCATAATTCCTTGGTAAAATGATTAACTAATTAGCATATTATTCTTGAGAAATTCCAAGATAATTACATGTATAACTATACAATTACAAGGTAATTATGGCCCACTAAAATAAAGTGTAACCAAGTTTGCTTGCATGAAAGAGTTTTTCTGTTGATTTTGGTGAATAAATACAAAATAATGCCCAAAATTGGGTGTCAAGGACTTCTGTTTTTCTTAATGTGATATTGAAATAAATATCGAAATAGCTTAATTTGTATTGAGGTATTGTGAAAACTGAGGTCAAGTACTGTACTTGGTATACTCAACACTAAAAGATTAAAGGAAAATCTGGCAAGAAAGAAATACACAAAACTGTTTCTATTGTCTCCACAAATGAGGCTGACATTCATGTTTGAATGAAAATGTAATTTATTTCTTCACCCTTGAATATTCATCAGGCATTTTCAGTCTTTTAGCCATGATAAATTCATCACTTAGGGGTTGCTTCACTTGCTAAAGAGAGAAAACACTCAGCAAAATCGAAGGCTGAAGCTACAGCATGAACATATAGATCATCAGAAGCAGCAGCAGCAGCAGCAGCATGTAACTGTCTCTGTCAACACATCGCCTCCATGCAGCATTAGGGGATTAAAAGCAAAAAAGAGAGAGAGTGAGGGGAGCATGCAGGGATGAAACAAGACAGAAGAAAAGAGGCAGGGAGAGGAAACAGATTAATGAGTGTGATTGAGTTGACTCACATCAGATTCAATGAAGACTAAAGGAAGAAGAAAAACAAGACATACAGTGGAGTACAGAGATGTTGTTCCTCTTTCTAGTTCCACAGAAGAAAGCCTGTCTTGCAGCTTAGATATTAGTGTTATTGAGTCCTAAAGAGGAAGACAAAGCCAGCGCTGGCAAGGCTGCATCTCTGATCATCTCCTGCTGGAAGACTAAAGCAAAGTGCTGATGTTTAAAGTCAGAGCTGCAATCTTGATTATCTTTTTTAAAGTCTTAAATCAAGAGAAGCAGTAGAAGCATCAAGGCTAGAGAACAAAAGTAAGACTGTTGATACCACACACACACCAATGTTTCCACATCACTGGTTATTTCTTGCACTGTGAGAGTCATCAGAGCAAAGACGGCACAGGAGCCAACATGTTAATGCTGCATCAGTGGTCATCAGAGGGCTAATAGTGTCTCAGAGAAACACATTCAGCATCATTTAGCACCATTTCCCCTCTGAAAAACACACTCAAAGTTGCTTAAAACTTCACAGATTCAGATTTTATCCACAGACAAAGATGCTGCAAGAGATAAGAGAATAAATATGTCAAAGTCTGCCTTATCAAATCTCAGCTGTACTCACATGCTGCTGGCAGATGTCCGCTTGTTATGATGATGAAGCTTGATTTTAGATGTGCGTGCAAGAGTCAGGTTTTTGCAGCTTTCAGTAAGTAAAAAAAAAAAAAAAAGGAGAGAGAGCAGATGTGTGTAATGATGGAGCTTTAACACCGGAGCCAGAGCAGAGATGTAAATGTGTGTGGAGAGGAGTGTGTGTAGGTATGCAGTGGTGTGTTTAAAATCAGTCCAGCGCTGCTCAGCTGCCACGGAAACAACAGATGCTAACTCTCTCTCTTTCTCTCTCTACTACACTCGCCTCTTTCTTTTCCTCTTGCTCGCTGGTGCGTCCACGCTCTTTTGCTCCTCCCCCTCTTTGACAGCAGCTTGCTGTAGGGCGGAGATACACACACACTCAGCAACAGACATGAACGCTGTTTCCTCAGGTCACTCATGCAGGAAGCAGAGTCCATGCCAGGCTCTCCTGCCCCACTTTGGCCGAGGGAATGGGTCTGAATGCCACACACAGACAGACAGGCAGGATAAAGCTTGACCAAGCATTTTGAATATTGATTTTAGCAAAGCTTAACTTAACAGCTCACTTCATATTTATTGAACGGGTTTCCAATTTGTTTAAAATGAAAGCACAACCAAAATAAGACAGCAGCATCTGCCTTCTTAAGTAAAAGGAATTTAAGTCTTTCTGCTCTGCATGATTTATGTTTGCCTGTGTCTCCATCTGTCTCCTCTTTCCATCTCCTCTTTCAGCCCCTCCATATTTTAAGACCCCTTATCTTTCCTTTATCCCTGTCTGTTATTCGGCTCTGTCTTTTCCAGGGTTTAATTTATTGAACATATTGAAGAAAAACTGCAACTTAGAACATTTTAATCATGTCAAAGCTGGAAGATGGTAGTGATGTTCCTAAGCGTTTAATTCCCCATATGATTGAACACAAAATATAATTGTATTTAGTTGACAAATAAATACATTCTGTAGACCAAATTTACACTGCAACAGTACCGGTTTGAAAATAGAAAGTTTCACCAATTATAAAAGTTTAGAGAACAACTTTATAAGCCGACGCATTTTCACTTATGGCCTTCATCAGGGTCATCTAGAAACACATTTCAAACATATTCTACCAATTTGAACACACACTTTGCTACAACAATGCAAATATGGCTCTCGTTTCATAATTTTTTTTGTCTATTTTGGCCAAGAACCACATGCGGTGCACACAAGAAAATAGGCAAGCCCTCTATTCTCTTGATCATTAGTTCTCAACTGGTCTAACTTCAGGACCCACCAGTGTCAAGTATAAATATTTAAACGTAAGCATTATCACAGGAAAACACAGTAAAATAAAACATATTGATGCATTTCCACTAAGGATTTCAGTAAATCAGACTTTTCTGACACCATTTTTTTTTTTTCAGATACTTGTTCGTGACCCACTGAAAACAGCTCAGCAACCACTTTAGGGTCCCAACCCACCAGCTGAGAAACACTGCTCTACATTCTTCATGCAGACTTAAAGCCTATCCAGACTGCACACGTGAGACACATGTCTTGGCTATGATATGGCTTGATTTTTATTTTGTTTGCATGTTAACAAATCAGGGCTTTCAGACTGCCTGAGCTGCATCTCACATGCAGAGAATCCAGAGAATAGATGAGTCACCTAGATTCTCCGCACAACATGCGCAGTTCTTGTCCAAAACAGACAGGAAAATGATAGAGAGCCATATTTATCTTGCTGTAGCAAATATGTACATCCAGTTTGGTGGAATATGTTTGAAACCTCTTCCTTGATGGCCCTGATGAAGGCCACAGGCTAAAATGCCAAGGGTTGACTGATAATGGCTTTTCAGGGCTATTTCAGGGCATACTGTCAGAATCAATATGCATTTGTGATGACAAATAAAATATACTTACTATGGCAAAAGCAAAACTGCAGGTTAAAAAAAATAAAGAAAAATAATCAAGCAAGCCAATAATCAGTAATAATCAGGCCAGTAAATGATCTAGCCCTATAAAATGCATCTATTTAACAAAGTTGTTCTCTAAACTTCTACAACTGGTGAAGCTTTCTGTTTCCAAGCTGGTAGTGTATGTCACAGAAAAAAAAAACTAACGTGTAAGTACAATTGCCAGTTGTGCTTTCCAAAGTAAAACCCCAGTCAAGCATTTCTTTGGAGAAACTACCTTCCTTTGTGCAGAATGATTTATTCTGAATACTTCCTGGCACAGTTCCACTACACTGTGAATCAAGTCACATGTAGGGAGGTACTACTTATGAAGAATAACAGGCTTTGGCAGCAGGGAGATGCATCCAACACACAGAACACTGGCACCTGGTATTAAAGCTGCGATGGTGTATGCTGGAGTAGACACACACGGCAGCTGCATGCAGCAAAACATGCTGCCAGCCAGAAAGAGCTGTAACAATGTGAAGTTGGTTTGCAGAATGTAGCTAATGTTAGCAGTATTAGCTTGCCAGCCCTCGATCCTTTTTGCAAGTTAACGTCCACATTTCTGAGCTGAATATCCTCCCTCTATGCTTTGGTGATATGTGAATACACCCTGACACAGCCTCTGGACAACTTTATCCCAATTTTATAGATCAAAATATTGCTAAACTGCACTGTTCTTTTGAGACGCAATTAGTGCTAAACCAGTAAAGGGTTGTTTATATCGGGTTGAAAAGTATTGTGGCAGCAATAGCCATTGAATACAACTTCGGGGATACGAAGGGCAGGCAGCTGTGTTAACGTCTATATGGAGTGTTTGACCAAGACTGTGGGCCTGAGCTGATAAAAACATTGATAATTTGTTTGACCGAACTCTTAATTCTGGCACAGATGAAAAAAGGAGCCCAATTCAATTGTTAAGTCTATTTGCATGCATCCCCAGAAGATGATGCTCTAATCTTCCATTATCATAACAAACTTACACACACTTCTGACTCTGACTCTAAAAATACAGCAAAATAACCAGATATGACGTTTCCCTGATCACCAGTTAGATGCTTCACCCATCGCCTTTCATCAGATTAAGGGGGAGACAGAGCCAGTGAGATGGAGGGAGAAAACAAGACATAATGGAGAGACAGAAACGAGAGGAGAGACGAGAAGGATGAAGAGGAGGACGAGAGGAAGAGGCGGGGGAGGGGTGATGACAGAGACTAATGGCTTTTGGGGCTCATATTCCCTCCATCCTTGCTTCCTTCATTTACCTCTCCTCTCTCCTCTCCTCCTCTGTCCTCTCCCAGGAGGAGCATTGTTCAGCAGCTGGCAGAGACCTTCACTGCATTGTGCAGCTTCAGTGATATTCAAAATCAAACCACTGGAGACAGGCAGATCTCATCTGTTTAGCTGTGTGCATTGCACCAATAGTTTTCTTTTAAATAAACTCAAACTCTAAATGTAATCTGAATGAATTCAAGAGGGTAATTCACACTCTTCTTTTTAATCACTTTCCAGTGCTAACAAGGATTCTAAGTCCTATTCTGTGCCGTTAAGGCTTGAACTTTGTACCTTTTGTAGTTAATGTTTTATTTCAAGGTTCCCTTTGGAGGTTTTGACCACCTAAGGGCAGTTTTTCTGTTACTTACTCCCAGTTTTGTGTCATTAATTATGTTATACCCAATGTTTGTGGAACCTGTCAGTGGCGATTAACTGAGGAGAAGAAGAAGACTGCAAAGTGTTAAACCTGGACATTAAAAGTCCTTCCACTCATATAACCACATAATCATTTGCATAATATCTAAAAAAAAATCAACATAGTTTCAGTGATGTTACCCAATGGTTTTTGAAGAGGCATCAATGATGGCAGTTACCATATTGGAAATACTGACTCCAATTAACTTTCAGCTGAGCTTGAAACCGATGAAGATGTTTAGCTGAGGTCACATTCTTGCTGCCTGGCATACAGCTAAAGCGCCCACCTATCAATCAATTCAACCTTTACCCTCATTATGCAAAATTATTCATAACTCTTTGCCTAATATAATCAAAATGTATTTTTAATAATAATGTTCCTCCCCCATACAGTGTGTACTAAAAAAGAAATGTGATATAGAGACCAAAATCATTTGTAGTAACACAACACAAATGTTCATTTGTGCTGTGTAAGTGGCATTTAATATGGGCTATAATGGGGGTCCACTGATTTTAGCAACTGGACATTCAAAGAACTGCAGTTTTTTGCTCTGTCTTAACAGTCTTATTGGTTGTTTGTTTTTTTTACACCAGAGGTCAGCTCCTGATCTGTTGTTCCTACCCTCCATCATGACCCACTGGAGTCTTTCTTTAGTCACTCCTCATACCAACACCTCAGTTCTGACATGAGTTCTGACAGTGACATTCACCTTATGAAGCTAACACGCTTTGGTTAGGCATGCAATTCACAGCTGACTTCACAAAATGAAAAAGCCAGCCTATAAAAAGCTATCTAGCTACGGGAGCTTGTTTTGCATCGCAGATCAAACTTACCCACTCACACACTGAAAGCAAGGTTGTTATTGAGATCAGTACTAGCATTTCTCATTCAGACCCATGTATTTAACGCCACTGATGCAAAAGTGGGAGCAAATTAAGTGTAAAGTGTCTGCCCATGGAGTCATCAGCATTTGATTGTTTGAACTGGGGATTGAATCTACAACCTTTCAGTTGCAATACAACAGACTTTAACTGCCTAGCCATAGTCACTGTAGTTATAAATTCAGAAAACTGACAAAATTCCTGCACACAAAAATCATAAACATCCAAGGATTTAAAAGAGCTGTAAGCACAAATTAAACAGCTACAGACTCATAATGAAGCTCAGCGTAAGCCAAAGCAGGAAGACTGTTTCTTAATCATTCATTAGGTACCATCCAATCATATCCCTGCATCCCCACCTTATTTTATTTACTCTCTCTTCCCAATGTAGGAATCAGTGCATTATGAGTGTTTACTCTCTTAAGAACTCAGCTTAACAGATTCTGCCACAACTTTGTTTAACCAATCATCATGCACCTGTCGTCCTTTCTTCCAGTCAGCCTGTTGTTTCAGTGTAGACACTACAGCCCACCTCCACCCCAGCCACCTCCATTTCAGTTCATCAGCATCTAGTCTAGATCCTAACAGGTCTTGTGCACAACTCATCCTGCATACCTCCTCCAAGCCACCTAATCATTCAATGCAAATGTTCAGATGCATTAACACTACTAAGAAATTGTTTGTGCAGTCACAGAGTACAATCAGTGAGCCACTGCCATTTATTTTGTTTTAATCACGCATCTGCAAAGTCACTTAAAGTTTATTTTTATTCATGTCCATAAATATACTTTGTGGCCAAGCAAACTCTTCCCCAAGTAGCATCAATGTCTCTGAAGAGACTGAGACATTCTTAAAATTAGAAAGCATGTGGATTAGTGGAATGTTTAACAGAGTGTCGCAAGTTAATCCAACACCAGCTAAATTGTGACACCAGTTGTATACATCAGACAAAATAAATGATAAAAAAGGTTGATGGGTTAAAACTTCTGGCAGTATTTTGTTAGTTCTGAGACTTATGATAACAACATGTGGTTGTGTATTTTATCATAAATAAAAGCAGAATCTATATTTTAATGATTTTATAAGTATTGTAAATGACCTCTCGCAGCTCACTTAGGGAAGCAATGCCCTAGGGTGTATGCTATTCCTGCAGTTGGCCTCATAACCCCTTTAAGTACATAAAGTCATCACAATGGAGTCAATTTTCCAAAAACATTGCACATTTCTCTTTTGTAAAATAAGTAATTGTTCACTTGTATTTCAGTCTCTCCTGAGTTAAATACATTTAAACCTAAACAATTGTCCAGTGTCACAGTATTGGACAAGTCAGCCTAAATGCAAAAAGTAATATAAAATGTCTCTTACATGTAGGGTCACCCAAAAGGGGGGAAAAGAAGGAAGCTTTCAGTCACATGAGGGGGTGCCTATGGAGGTCAGAATAAACTAGGGATGTTCCTCTGCAAATAATTTCACATCTAACTTAATCCAAATTATCATTGTGTTTATCCCACTAGTCCAACTACACACTGATCTTTATCTGTTTAAAGCACATAAAAATTACTTCATATTAATAAGATTTAGTATGTAAATAATGCAACCGTTGCTATACATGCTGTGCTACTTTAAAGGGGTATGCAGGCCTGCCCATAAAAGTGGTTGGACTCCTGAAAAACCCAGTGAATGGGCCCCACCCAGTTGTGATTAACCGTTGATAGAATTGGTGCTGTTGTCCTGGATAACAGTTACTTCATTTTAGAGATGAAAAATGTGTCAAGCTATCATAACTGTACGTCCTGATGTTCAAAATACTTATCCTTTCCACTTGTTAACTACTTTTAATCACTGCTTCAGCCCACTTTTTCCACTTAAAACCGATTTTGCCTCTTTAACCAATTTTGCCACTTTTAAACTGCTTTTCAACACCAATTTTTTCCCCCTTTTTGCCTTACTTACCCTATATTTGCAGCTGTAATCCAATTTTCGCCGATTTTTTAAACCATTTTGCCACTTGTAACCCATTTTAGCCACTCTGTAACCACCTTTCACCATTTTTTTCACCATGTTTTGCTATTTTCAAACCACTTTGCCAATTTCCACCTTTTAATTTTTTGTAATTTCTTTTTTAATTTTAAAGATATTTCATTTCCCTCCACTTTATTCTCTGGCAACCTGACGTTTGTGCGGATGGTGGCTTAGCTGTGAAATCTGACAATAATTTCCAAATTGTTTAGTCAATGTGTACATGCACAATGCAAAAAAAAAGTTATTTTGTTTTCAGAAAAGGGGTTTAGATGTTTTTAAAAAGGCTTTATTGTACTACAACATAAATAAATACAATTTTTGTTTCTTTGATTTGAGTGGTAATTGTTCAGGTTAAAAATAAAATATGGTTATCATAGCATAACTTTACAGTAGACCACAATTTTCCTGACCCCAGTGGGCCCCCATGTGGCTAGGCCCCTGAAAGCTCTCCCTTTTATCCTCTCATGGGCAGTCTTGGGGGTAAGCACTGACTTGTAGTTTAAGATGGGGCTCTGGCTACCTCAGTGAAACACAGACATGGTTGTATTTAAGGTAAACACAGTCTCAGATGGTATGCACATGGTAAAATATATAAAGCATTGAATTTGCAGTTGTTTTATAAGAAAGGAATACTTTAACACACGTGTCAGGAAGCATAAAGTGTTTTAGGTGGAAGCCCCTGACTTTGTTTACTAGAAGGCACAAAAGGCTCTTACATATTTGGGACTTTAATTTTGTATTAAATTTACCGGTCTGAATCATTTACCATGTTGCGGCAGCAAAAATCTTATATCTCCAAGGGGAAAGATGAAGTTTAATCATCTACATTTCCAAAACATTCTGAGGGCTACACTTTCTTTTCCATTATTAAGTACTTTTGAATTCTAGACTACGGGAGAATAAATGCATTAAAAGTAGCATGAAACTTATTAAAATCCTCCAGTGAAATATACACACATTCACTCCATGCTTTGCCAGTTGACTTAAAAGAATCCCTTCCTTTGTAAGTGGTGTAATAGGGAAAAAGAATCGATTGAGGCTGAGGGTCTAAAAATAGCAGCGCTGGAAGAGGCTCATCTATAATTGATAGGATTCAGTACAGTAATCTATAGAAGTATTGATTAAGTGATAAGATTGCAGAAGAAGGGAGAGGGTGAAGAAAGAGAGCAGGAAAAAGAAAATGAAAAAAGGAAAGCTTTGTATTTGTTCCACTTTAAATGTCCAAAGTGAAAAATGTGTTTCATCCAGGGCTGCTCATAAAAATCTGAACATGACAGTCGCAAATCAGTCACCTTCCTGTTACGAGAAACGTTGTAATTCCCTCAGATCACACTCAGTAGGCGGTGAGCGACCAGTACAACTGATACGAGTAACACCAGAGAAGGAGCTGACAGGCAGAGGGAAGCAAGGATGAAGGGGAAAAAAAGAACAGAGCATATAGCGGAGAAGGGAGAGAAGAGGGTGTATCCTAATGTATGTATTCAGCAGATTATATTCCTACAACTTTGTGTGAGAAAGACCCGAGAAGGAGTTTCCTTTAATCTTCTACTTAACAACTGGTGCATGACACACACAGACACACGAATGCTAAGTGTAATAAGCAGGCTAAGAGAAGTGAAGATAATCCTCTCTGCATCACCTCAGTATTACTGCTGACAGACGCCACCTCTGTGTGTGTACAGTACGAGTGTGACAGTGTGTGTCCGTGACAGTTGTGTGTAATCTGAGTGACTAATACTGCTGTCAACCTGCAGGCATGAGCTGTCTGACATGAGGAAACTTATGGCACGGGAGGAGATCCTGCTAAAGGTCAATACAGATGCCTTCTGGGCTGTTTGTTTTAAACCAAAACACTGGTTTTTATACAAGCTCAGAGGCTTTTTGACAACCTGTTGGATAAGAACTGAATCTTTATAGTTGTTTTTCTTGTAAGGTAGTCTGTAGATAGACTGAACAATAGTCTTTATGACTTGTTTGTTCACTCATTTAATGTATGATGTTGAAAAATTAATGTTTTATTTTTGGGTCTGATGGGTAACTTCGCAGAGTGGATGAATGTATGGATTTGATACTGAACAGATAAATATACTGACTGTGGCTAGACAGGTTGATGGATGGATGGATGTTTGACCGAACTGATGGACGATATTGGATGAATGGATGAACATACTGACTATGGATGGATGGATGGATTTATACATGATGGGTGGGTGGAGAGGGGGGTGGGCAGATGAATTAATAAATGGAGGGATGGATGGACCAATAGATAGCTACATGGATAGAATAATGTAATATAAAAGGGAACTTCCATGAATTCTTGGTTCATTACAAATTAAGGGAAATATTCAAGGCGTTTTGCTTTAATCTTGATGAATACAGCTTACAGCTCATGAAAATAAAAAATTCAGTTTATCAAAATATTAGAATAAGACCAATCATTGAAAGGATTGATGGCACACAAATGTAGACCTTCTGAAAAGTATGCTCATTTATGCTCTTGGGCTTTTTTTGCACAATTGCATTATTACTGTGAAACTGCTGGGGTGTTATGACTTGAATTTCCTTGGGGATCAATAAAGTATCTATCTCTGTGTAAGCCCAGGTTAATTCAACTGGGCATTTGCCTCTTGTGTATTGCTGGCTCTGTTGTCCCTCATCTTTCAGTTCACAATAATCTATTAACTCTTTCTGAAGCTCAGGTTTAAGGTGAGTTGGCTGGCCAGTCAAGCACAGTAATAAAATGGTTATCAAATCAGTTACTACTATTAGTTCTGGCTCCACTGCAGGCAGGTGCCAAGTCCTGCTGAAAAAAGGAAAACATCTTCATAAAGCTTGTCAGCAGATGGAAGCATGACAGGCTCTAAAATATCCCAGTAGATGGCCGCATTGATTCTTAAAACACAGCTGACCTACATGAGCAGATGACATGGCACCCCAAACCAACACTGGCTGTGGTCACTTCACAATTGACTTTGAAAAGCTTGGATTCTGTAGCTCTAAATGTTTCCAAATGCCATGCAAAATGTACTTTCATCTTAAAAGAAGGCTTTGTACCAATGAGCAATGGCCCATTGCTGGCTTTCATTAAACAAGTACCTCAGCAGTGCTGACTGCCTCCATGACACACCACATCAATGCAGCTCCAACCAGTGCATAAATGAAAATACTTTTGAGAGGGTCAGCAAAGTCTACTTTTTTTTCTTTTACAACTGTACCTGGAGATTCTATGTATGAGAATACAAATGTCTTGAGTAGTAGAATTGTGAAGAGAAAAGGGCAGGTTTTAGTCCTTGATGACATTGATTCCACTACACAGTCTTTGGTTGTATTGATCATATTTTTCGATTGCTGCTACATGTTTATTTAAACTGTAGATAGGACCATAAAACAGTTTTAAGATAAACACAAAAGAGTAACTATATAGAAAACCTCTGCTAAACCAGACATGTTTCCAGTAGGTGAAAACATGTCTGACAAAGACAATTTCTAGTACGAAAGAGACACAATGAACTAAGTGTCAGTTTGCACATAACTGATGATTGCAGATGATTGGTTGGACCGAAAACTTCTCACAAATAGAAATTTTGGGACAAAAAAGAAACAGCCTCTCATGATTAAATGCATAGATTTATGGCACTGATACATTTTGGAGCATCAGCTCTGATATAAACATAATTTTGCGTATTATAGCCTGGAACATGATGGGGGACTTCGGCTAAAGCAGCATGACTTTTCACAGGAAACCACACTCCATCTGCTGTACTCCAGATAAACACAACACCCTATCTGCTGCATCAGCTTAAACCAACCGAGTTGCTACCAGCACTATAGCGCACACACAGACACACAAATATGCACACACCATCAGAAGTTCAGTCCTGTGCCGAGCTTTGCCCTGTTTGTTTGGCTTCACTCAATACCGTATTTAATATAAATAACAGGAGGAGACCTGCACACATATAAACACTGGGTGAGAGACAAAGTTTTCCTCTCCTGGTGGAGGTCATTATGAGTTTCTCTCTTATTGGCAGCAACCATGTGTGTGAAACAGAGGGAGCACTGCTGGTCAGCGCATGCTATCACCACGGGAATGGGACAAACATAGACCTCAGATGGATGCTTCATACAGCCACACACGGTCATGGATGGTACTGACCAAGGCCCAGCGTGGACAGACGGCTTGATGCAGTGTTCATTCAACAGTGACTAATGAGAGTCACGACATAGACGCACAAACTCAAACAGACGTTAAAGATTTAAATTAACCTGTCAGGCTTTAGGGTTAGCATGCGAGCAAATCACTAACTGCTGAAACTGACCGACAGAGTCCTTAATTTTAGCAGGTAAAAAAATGATTACAATAAGTCTCCAGCACCATCTGCTTTAGCTGGATCACCTCTGATACCCACTGTGTGTTGTCACAAGAATCCAAATATCACACCAAACAACGCCAAAACAGAGTTAACCAAGCCAGACCGACAGACCATGGGACCAATTTGGCACTTGGATTAGCTGAATATCAACAGGATTTTTGGTTTGT
The DNA here is from genome assembly GCF_018320785.1 of Cheilinus undulatus. Lineage (NCBI taxonomy): Eukaryota > Metazoa > Chordata > Actinopteri > Labriformes > Labridae > Cheilinus > Cheilinus undulatus. The sequence continues at coordinate 13,108,308 of NC_054871.1, read as the reverse complement.
GTCTGTTGTTTACATTTGATCTGAAAAGCAACAGATATTTTGGTTTATAAGACAAAAAATAGGCTTGAAAATTGCTACTTTCAGTGGTATTTGTAACTGTTTCTAATTACAATGGCTGTCCAGCAGTCATAGCTTAAGCAATTAGAAATCTAGTTTTTGTCTATTCAGCATAAAAGTTGTCTCTGCTAGTCAGGAAAATGATTTAAATAAATAGAGGAATTTCTGTTTTTCTGAATCCATGGTAGATTCCCCTTGTTTATTATACACTCTATGCCTGCGACAACTTCGGTAGCCGGCAATATGTTTTCCAATTGTCCATCAATCCAGGCCCATGAACATGATATCTGAAGAATGCTCCAAAGGACTTGGGGATGAACTGATTAGACTTTTAACTTCAAGAAGGTCAAGAACAATGTGTCTCATGTTCATCCCTTAATTGTGCACAAAATATCTCAAGGGTGCCTTGACAGATTTTCTTTTGATTTTTTACTTCTGAATTTCAAAGCCAACCCTTAATGATATAATACATTTGTACAAAGTAAGGAACCTCAAAAAGGCCTGTTTGATCCTGTCTGATCACAGCCACGCTTTGTTTTCTGAGCTGCTACTATCCAGCTGCAGATTCAGCTTACCAGCATGCGTGACTAAAAGGCTAAAAAATCTCATTCATCCCTGCTGCTTTTTAAATGAGTTATTCTTTGACTGTAATATTTTTGATGATGTTTATTTACTGTTACATTTATCTTTATTGTCCACTGTCTCATTGAGCTTTTCTTTATTGTGTCTTTCTGCTGTACATATGATCGGTCTGGATGTATGTTTGACTGCTGATTAGAAAGCAAATTGCCCTTCACAGGGATAATAAAGTGAACCATGACCTTTTCAACTCTGACTTATGAATGTATTTAATTTTGGAGTTCAAGGGTCAAGGATTAAGAGTATTGGGCTGCTTATTTACCTCTTATTAATTGTGCGTGCTATATCTCAAGAATGCCTTCATTTATTTTCTTCAAATTTGTAAATATGCCACTCTGACTCAAAGATGAGCTGATTTCATTGTGGAGATTGTAAAAGGTCCAGGTCATTGGACCTGGTGTTCATCCCTTACTTGTGCATGCAATATCTTATGAATTTGTTTATGGATTTACTTAGGATTTTGAACAAATATCCACTCTGACTTAAGGATGAACTAATTACATTTTGGAGGTACAAGGTCTGAGGTCAAGGTTATTGGGACTCATGCCCATGCCTTGCTTGTGCATGCAATATCTCAGCACTTGAAGGATTTTTTTACACTTCAAACAAATGTCTACAATAGTTGAGGTATGAACTGATAAGGCTTTGGACATCATTGGTCAAAGGTCAAAGTCATCATGCATTATGCTCATCCCTTGCTTTATCTCAAAAATGCTTTGTAGGATTTTCTTCAAATTTTGTATGTTTGTCTCTATAGAAAGCTGAGCTTCACTTGTATACCCGTGCAAATCCAAACCAAAAGCCCTCCAACATGTGCTATTACAATAAACCACTGTAAAAATCCAGTGAGAAAGCTATCATTGTTTACCTGATGTGTGCAAATATTATTTTAATCGCCTCAGAGCAGACAGAGCCTAGAGGACTCCTGAGACCATTGGGAACCAATAATGTAGGTGGAGAACAGCCGATCACATACTTGTCATTCTATATTTCTACCATTCAATACAATTTAGACAACAACCTGAGATATGTCAAATGAGCCAAAGACTTAAAACAAAACCCTAAAGCATCATTTTGCTTTTAGCATCCTTACACAAACAGGTCTTTTTCTGTCCCTTAGTTTGCTGAATGATTCACCAATCAAATTTTCAGAGGGAAAAGGATCACTGCTGAAGTCAGTTGCATTGTATCAAACAGCATATCAGAATCAGAGATGTCAGTTTGTACTGTTTAGAAGCTGGTGTACTCCTTACTCTTTAAAACCCACCAACATAACACTTTTTGCCCTTGGCATGTAAGCTGCAACACAAGTTTACTTTCTTCTTTCACTAGTTCTCCTGCCAGAACTCCGCCTGCAAGCTGCTGTCAATAAAATATAGACCCAGCATGCCAGCTGAGAAGAGAAGAGGCATTTGTAACATTTTCCCACTTCCTAAATAAAAAATAACCCTTTCAAAACATGAAAAAAACATTCTTTTTGATTGCAAATAGAGATACCAGGATTTGATTCAGCTTGGCTGCCTTTGAAGCTCCATTATTGTGAGTGTGACCTTTGTTAGTGTGTATGGTGCTGTCCATGGTGCTGATCCCACTCAACACTCACAGCAGACACAGGCAAACTCATGTGAGTTACAGTGAAGGGCTTCTTGATAATTCTTCAAAAGGAAAAAACAAGTAGGACTCATCCCCAAACTAACAAGATATATCATCATCATTTATGCATTTACCAGCATCATTCTGTTTTCTGCAGACTGCTCATTTATGAGGATCCCTGCTGAAAGACACCACCAGTGAACTCAAGTTTATGAAGTCAACTTCTTTAAAATTTATGTTAACTTTTTATCAAAACAAGATGTTTTGAGTCATTGCAGTTTGATCCTTAAAAGTGTTGGACTGAAGTTTCAAGTTCTTTTTTTATAAATAACTTCGGGTTTGTTTCCAAAATAGTATTTGATTAAACTTACAAACCCCAACTTCTGCTGATTATCTTTTTGCACCATTTTCACAAAACTACATGCTTAAATCAACAAAATGTATTCTTTGAGACCCTTATCTCAATACTATCTCTTTTGACATTAAAGGTCACAGTCTATTTTATCACATGTGATAACTAGCGTGGCTGCATTGATTTACAGTGTTCAGCACTGTCTCAACTCACAGCAAGAAGGTTTCTGGTTCAAACAGAACTTTTCTGTGTGAAGTGTGCATGTTCATCCTGTGCAAACATGGGTTCTTTCTGGGTTCTCCCAGCTTCCTCCAACAGACCAAGGACATGCTCATTAGGTTAACTGGTGACTCTAAATGATCCTAAGGTGTGAATGCGAGTCGGCCTGGTTGTTTGTCTCTGATGTCAGCCCTGTGACTGACTGGTGACCATTAAAGGGTGTATCTTGCTTCTCGCTCAATGAAAGCTGGGACCAGCTCCAGAACTACAACCATAGCTGGTGTTACCATCAGGAAAAAGTAGGCCTAATGCACCAAGGGGCCTCATGGCATAGGCAATGGTGCACATCAAAATTATAAAGAGTGTTTGGAGGATGAGTAAGGTACCTGGAGTGTATGGGTTATATACCTAAGCTGCTTCCATAGACTCCCTGACATTTCCGACTGTAGCTGCTGATGAAATTACTTATGTTCTGACACATCCTTCAGTATCCTTCTGTATATGTGCCTCTTGATTGATTAACAGCCATTACTCTAGCTTTGACTTCTCCTCGGTTTTTCATATGCTCCAGCACTGACATGATGTAAAGCTGGTGATGACACACAAACTTAACATAAAGTGCATTTTAATCAGCGACCTGTTGACTCAGTGAAGAAAATGACCTCATAAATCATCTGCAGACCTTTTCAACAGTGCTAATATTTATCTTCTTCACCTTAAGACCTTTCTGAAATATTTTTCCTGCCAAATGATCTCTGCTCATGAGGTGTCTGACCTCTATCTTCTTGTCTCCACAGGTCTTTAGCACAACACCTTGTCCTGACATTAATAGTGAAAAAAATCCCGGGTAACAATAGGTCAGCAAACATGCTGGTGTTTTGGAATGATGCTTGACCTTTCAAACAACGGGTTCCTCCTGTTACGTAATTCATTTTAATTCATACATGTGGTTTATTTGGGTTATCTGCAGGATTTCAGATTTTAGATGATCCTACAAACAAAATTTATTGATTTATTATGTCTGCCAACAAACCTTTAATTGATTTAACATATTGTGGGGGGGGAGGGGGGGGGGGTTATGCCGTATGGCTTTAAACAGGATTGATTCTACAAACTTTTACAGACCTGTTCTGGGTGTTCTGGTCCTTTCAATTACAACAGCTTCCTGGACCACCTCTCTGACTAAATAATACATGACTAACACCAGAAAAAGAGACCCACAAATACTCCTTCTTTTTGTTAGACAGAATTGGACCTGAAGATGCTGTGTACCTGACTGTGTCTGTCTATGTGTTGTTTGTGTGTGTTATTCTCAGGTCCCCTCCATGACAGCATCCCATTAGCCGAGCCGACCAGCAGTTATAACCTGGTTACCTAGGTTACGGGCTTCTCAGTCACTCCCAGAAGATCCAGGATGGCGCTTGTTAGGGAACCTTGCTCTGTCTCTTGGTGTGTTGTGTATTTGTCTGGATGTGTGGGTTGCAAACACTGTGAATTTGCATAGCCTCAGTACACAAACAGTACAGGTGTAAAAAAAGAGCTTGATTCAACACGTTAATGTTAAGAAGCTGTTATGAAGGCTTGACATAACATGGCAGAGTAAAAATATGAGGTGCACCTCCTATGTTAGAATATTAACTTAACATGTACAAATGACATATGACATAGTCTCTATGTTTTAATGAGGAGGAGCAATACCAGATTCAACTGTTTTTTATTGTCCATATGAAATCTGTGAACTAGTGTCCAGGATTGATTAAAACAGCTTGATATTACTATATCATACTCTGATATCCTTGCCAAAATGGGTGAATAATGCATTTACTGATGGGACTCTATTGTGTCACATTTTTTGTCTTTTCATTTTTTTCTTTTCCTTACTATACATTTTTTGTGGCTGCATTATCCATGTAATGTATATGCTCTCTATCATCTCCAATCCTGTTTTTCTAATTGATTGTCTGTACTTCATTTATTTTAAAGTCTGTCTGTCTGTCTATCCGTGTATCTCATTTGTACAGTTTTTTCCCTCCAACTGCTTGGTAGAAACTGTGTAGCTGCATACCAGCTAAAGGCAAACCAATAATATTTTCGATTTTGTCCACAATTTTGTTTGGCAAAGCATTGTGAGCTAATTAATAATGAGACATCAGAGGACAGCATTTACTTTGTTGAAATGTCTCCTTATGTTGACTTTTTTAGAAGAAAGGATTGATAACAACATCAGCATAAACTCTAATTTTAGGATTCTGCATTGTAACAGCTGGGTCTAAAACTGTATCTCTCTGTTTGTTCACTGTCAGATTCTTAGCATGATAAAAATCTGTAAAAGATATTTCATCTGTTATTTCTGTTATTTAGCTACAAAGTTATAGATTATAGGTCATAAGCTGACCTGTAGAATGACAGTAGAATCAACAAATTTAAAGGTAGATGTGCAGTAGGTAGAGCACCTGCTCTCCGCATTGAAAGGAATCAGATCATTGTGATGTAGCCTTCTGATCAGAAGGCCTCCTGGTCACCTCCCTGTGGAGGTCTTTCAGGCACCTCTACTTGGTAGTAGACTTAAGGGCAGACCCAGAACTTGCTGAAAGGATTATGTATTCCACCTGACCTGGGAATGCCTCAGAGTCCCCCAGAAGGAGCAGGAAAATGTCAATGGGGTGAGGGATGTCTGGTTTGATTTTCTTAGTCTGCTCCGACTGTGACCCAGCCAAGGTCAAAGCTGGTCATGCAATGCATTATGGTGCATGTGGGTGATTAGCGTATGACACCTCTATGAGAGACATTCAGCTGAAGCTATGACTCAGCTTTTCCTGTCATTAAAGCATGCATCTAGAATTCAGGGTTGGAATTTCCATATAAAAGATGAACAATACAGTTTTAATACATTTTCTTTCACCAGGCACAAGGACTTTAATATCCTTACATGGTTAAAAGTTTTAAGACTGGTTTACAGCAGACAACACGAAGCTTTACTGATGGAAGTGTTCTAAAGTGTGCTGTTGTACCAACACAGAACAGTCATTTTATTATGTTTCATTGAATTATGATGAGAATATAACCATCGAAGCTCAGCAAAAACAAGATGTTGAGAGGGTTTAATTAAAATAATCTCTCATGTTTTGTAGCGATTCCAATCAGATTTCCTCTGTTTTAATCTGAACCATGCACAGATGTTAGAGAGCTGTTTTGGCTGCAGTACTCACCCTCAGGTCTGTACTGTGCTACTATAGTAACGTTGGTTCCTGCATTCTTCAGAGCTGCAGCTGCCTGCTCATGTGTTGCACTGGACAGGTCAACACCGTTTACCTACACACAAAAGCACAGACACAAACACGGAGAATTAGAGTCCCATGCATGGATCAATAGTAATAAATGTATGGATTACTCTACATCTTCGTAGATCAATATCTCAAGGGTGACCAGTCACGTGTAAGTATGCATGTGTCAAAGTGAAATCTTGCTTAATGCATAAAACCCCTCCATGTCACTATTTGCATCATAATACTGTCAGTGTCATTCTGCTGAGATTATCAGTCTCTCCACAGTATGACGACTTAATCCTGTTTGAATTCTGTCTGAAGGATGTGAACATCATATTTTGCTCCAGCAGAACACAAAATACAGCTTTAAAACAGCTATCAGCTGTTACAGGATTGATGCATGCCTCAGTGACTGGAAATGTGCAAAGAAAATGATACCTGTTTAAAGTGCCAAGAAGACTCCCCTGAGCAGCCACTATAACCCAGTTATAGCAATAATAATGGTACAGTTGAGTTCTTGATGATACTGATGGTGAAAGTGCTTGTATTGTATTTCTACACATGCTGTTTATAGAAGGTCTGAGTTCTTACCGACAGAATGCGGTCTCCCTTTCGTAGCTCCCCGCAGAGATCAGCTGGACCTCCAGCAAGAATGAAGGAGATGAAGATTCCCTCTCCATCCTCCCCTCCAACAATATTAAAACCAAGACCTGTGGATCCCCGCTGGAGCACCACCCGCCTGGGTTCCCTAAAGGAAACACAAAGGACAAACACAAGCTCTGTGTCAGGGTGTAAGCTCAAGGCATCTATATTTGCCAATATCCGATATGCCAATATTTCCAAACTCATTAAAGCGTATATCAATGTACAATACAAATTATTATGCATATACTGTTTTTGTTTAATTTTTCCTAAACAGTCTACATAATCATATAATCGGTCAATAGGATTGTCATTCTTCAACAACTACATTGTAATTTGGATTCAATTTGACAAAATTACCAATGATCATGATGGCATTTCTTTCAAAATAACTTTAAATGTAGTGTTCCATATTATCATTCAAAACAAAGTTTCAAAACACTCAATAGTTTGTAAAGGATTGAAAACAGAAATCTGTTGTAATTTTTTGCATTAGGAGGTAATTTTTCTCAAATCAAAGCTATTATAATCAAAAACATCTTTACAGATCAAGTTCCATATTAATTTAGAAGCCCTTCTTAAACATCACCTTATCAACTCTCTCATTCATTGAACTTGTTAGTCAATATAAAGTTTCTGCCTTTGAGGATGCCAGAATTGCCTCCCAGAGCTGCTGTTTTGAGGTAAACTGTGGTTCACCCTCATAGAGCTTCCTTTTAAGGATGCTCCACAGGTTCTTAGTAGGGTTGAGGTCAGGTGGCATGATAGTGGCCACACCATGATTTTTTTCTCCCTTTATGGCGATAGCAGCCAAGGCCTCAGTAGTATTTTTGTCAGCATGGGATGGTGCATTGTCTTGCATAAAAATGATTTTACTTCTACAGGCACGGTTCTTCTTTCTATACCATCAAAGGAAATGGGCAGCTAGGAGCTCCACATTAAGATTGTCAGTGATGTAAAATGACAGGAGAAGCAGCACAATTGAAAAAGTTAATTGAAAAACTAAAAATAAATGTTTGTTAAATTGGAATCGTATTTGCATAATGATTTGGAACAAAGTATATAAACATTTTTTTTTTTTACTACAAAGAACACAAAGCGCCCGATGCGCAAAGAGAGCCTGAGTCAAGCAGAGCTAAGAGAGGAGCAGGGAAGTAGACAGTCAGGTAGTTTTATTTTGGGGGTTTTATTCTAAATCTTAAGGGCTCATGATGGGTCTCCTTGAGTGTGTAGCCCCCTAGGTAACCACCTGTATCTGATGATACACTTGAATATTTTATCCATATTTAAGGCTGATGCATGATAGACACTGCTGACATTCACACAGCTGTTATATAAGTTTTAAATACTGTTTCTGTTGCCTCTTTGCTGCTTAAATGTAAAACAAGAAAGTTAACAAATATTTTTTATTACTGCTTGACCCCAGGCAAAAATAATTTACAATAATTCATGTTTTGTACATACAGCTATAAAGCTACTGTCTTTTACAGCCCTGTAATATACTTTTACAGTCCCATGGTTTCTGGATGTGTCTGAGCTGACCTTGCCATAATAAACGGTACATCACACAGGAAGAAGGGGTTGTTAAAAATTAGGGTAATTCACCACAGTGACCAGCAGATGTCAGTGTTGCACTGTTACTGTTTCCTTAAACCACCAGTTAGTTCTGAACACTCACTTCTGACTCAACCTATACCTTCTAATCTTCAGTATATAAGCACAACCTTGATGCATTTACGTTCAAGAGAATGTGCAAAAATTCAACTCATAACAATACTAATACACATTACGAACAGCAGTAACAGCAGTCTTATCTCACTATGTAGACAGAACAAGTAAAATCTTCTCATCTTCATGATAAAATGTGGACAAAAGAAATACTGTCTACAAAGGAAAAACACTCAAGGTATAAATACCAAACCAATCGATCATCTGCACAGTGATATTCACTCAGCCTCTCCAACAATGAAAAGGTTCAGTGCAAGGATTCATCATTCTAAACCAGCTTATAAATATACAGGCATAATAGATCCATTTTATTTCATCTATCTATTCAAACACTTGATCATTTTCTGTAAATTTTCAAGCTGTAGATAGCAGAGCACACACTCTATGTAACTAGTAAGAAACAGATAACTACATAAGTCATAAAACATGCCTTAGGTTATTTGATTTAATAATAAAAGCATGCTTACACACTTGATTTCCCTTTTATTACAATTTTACAGTAGTGTAATTCAATTAAACACAGTTTTCTTCATCAGTGTCGTACAAATCTTGCTCTATCTATAGATTACATTCATTAATATGGATAAGTGGCCCAGTTTGAATGTCACTGCATCATTATATAAACATGGTTACTTAAGGTTCATGCAGTTTGGTACAATAAAGTGATGGTGGAAAAATTGGATTCGTTTGGACAGATATTAGTACAGTAACATTCAAATTAAGACACTGTCCCCTTGGGGAAATTTGTCTTGGACTCCAAGTGCTGCATAAATACAGCTGCTGCCCAAGTCTGTGCATGAGGGGGGCAAAGGGGAGAGCTTTCTGAGGCCTAGTTACACAGAGGGCCCATGAAGGCCAGCTAAAACATGGTCCATGCAAAGTTAGCTATGACAACCATATTTCATTTTCAACTGTAATATCTGCAACTCTTACAAAAGTAACAAAAATACACAAAGTGTTTTGTATTAAAATGTAGCCTGTTTCAAAATTTAAACCCCTTTTCATTATATTAACAGTATGGATGGTTCCATTAAATAAAACCATTTGGTTTGTCATGCAATATTTATGACCTGTTCAAAAGTCGGGATGTAAAATATAAAAGGATGACAAAATAGGGGAACTCTCTAAGAGAAATACAAACCCACCAATAACTTGTTCAGATACTTTTCAGCTCCAAAAAGGGGGCTAATTCTAGCCAGGGTGCTAATGCTACTGATCTAACAAGTGTCTATTGATCAGTAAATCTTATCTCAGGAGGGCCCTGGCTGATAAAAAAAAGATTATCTTCTGATCAACACCAAACATCAGCATTAACAAAAAGAAAAGAAAAAAAAGAAAAAAAAGTACACAGCAGACAGAGTCTTCTTGCAAATGGAAGGTTATGGGTTTGATCCCCAGTTCCCACAGTCGCATGCCTATGTGTTTTTGGGTGAGACACTTGACCCCAAATTGCTCCCATTGCAGCGTCAGTGGTGTGTGAGTGTTCATGAATACATATGAATGGAATTAGATACACTGAAGGCCACTCAGCCTTCACCATCAGTGTGTGAATATGGAGTTGATCTGTTTGACTGGGCCAGTTTTACCTGTAGTGCAAAAAGCTCTTTGAGTAGTCAGGCAACTAGAAAATTACTATACATCTCAAGTCGACAAACAAAAAAATTCCATTGGTGCTGCTCTGCCTACAATCCAGACTAATGTGATACTGCAGAGTGCCATAAGGGTGATGGGAAGGACCAAAAACTCCTCCCTCTGGTTAATAAACCCACAGTGATCATTTTCTTGTCTGAATACTTGGAACCATGGCACATTAAAAGTCGCTTAACTCATTTTCTTCCCCATTCGGACGCTTGGCTTGTACTTCAGCAAATCATGTCTCCATTCCTGAACAGACTGTATTTTGCCATGTGATTGGCTGAAGAGATATTTGCATAAATGACCAGATGATCAGGTTTACCGAATGAAGTGACTGTTGGGTGAGTAGTCTGTTCCCAGGCAGGGACAGAGAGTATTTTCTGACCTGCCTCACATCCTCTGCTCTGAGTATGAGTATGACCATCTGGCAGATGTTACAGATTCCCCTGATAAAAACTGAACTGTTCTAAAAAGTGTTAGTTCCTACCTCAGATAAAATATGAAATTATGGTTCCTGTGTGCAACAGAGTCATAGTGTTCTTATATTTTATCAGAATATGACATCTTTTATGTGGATGTTATATAATATGACTAATGTGCAGCATGCTGCTTGCCCTATATTACATATAGATTGTTTGAATGTATGCTACCCTATTGTGTTCTAAATTAAGTTCAGTTAGTGCATTCTTTATTCTGCAGCACGACATCATAAATGATCAGCTCTTTCACATGAAATATCTGATTACAGGAAAAGCAGATGTTTTAAAAATTGTGCATGCTCAGTATATGTTTAAAAACTGTAATCCTGTATCTGCATGAGAAACTAATCACAGACAAAGAGATGGCCGAACAGAGGAGAAGAGAAGTCAGAGAATAAAGCAAGCAGACGTCAAAATGACCACTCTGCAGTCAGTCTGAGGCTTATCAGATTTATTATAATCAAATGGCAATGATTGGCCCTGAGGACTATGACGAAATGAGTCATATTCTGGTAACCACGGTGACGCCAGCTGAGTGACGAGGGCTGTGATAGGATGTAATCCGTCCATTAAAATGGATTAAAGACAGTAGAGCAGCACTGTGTGGGTATTCATATGTGACCTGAGTTTACATGCCAGACAAAAGTCGCTCTGCCATCTGCCTTTTCCTGCCAAATGCACACAGGGGGACAGGGACAGAGGTCACGCTGTGTATGTCAGGTTCTCTGTGACTGTCAGAGACTCTCCTTGTTTCTGAAGCTGACACCATAGAGCTCTTTGAGGGCCAGTTTTAAGACCTCAGAGGAGGACAAGGACGGCACAAAAGTAAAGAGCTAGGAAGAAAAGGCTGACAATTTGTACTGTAAAGAGCCTCAGTAACTACATGTTGTTTTCTTCCTCTAGAAGCAATTTCAATCTGTATTATTAAAGTAGGAGGTTTTCTTTAAAATCAGGATCATCTCAAATACAGTCACTATTCAGTAGAGAGGATGAAATAAAAAAGAAGTCAGGTAACTTTTAGAGGGTTGTAATTACAAAATTCTTCAAAAATTCCAAATAGTCAGGACACTGGTCTTACTTTTCATTTATTTATATTTCATTTTTATGATGATTACTATTGTCTCATATCTTAAAGTAAATTTAAAAACTATTCAAACTGCATTGCTATTATCACCTTTATATATATTTTATACATCTTTCTCATTACTGCCATTAGTTTTTCTAATGCTAATGCTTCATCTAATTAACATCATTCTTTCTTCTTTAATCAGTACTAGAACAGTTTCATTGACTCTAAGAGCAATACTGCTTCACTGCTATGTGATTTAATAATTGCTCTCTTTTTCATTACTATTCTAATATCTAAAGCTATTACAGCACTGTTCCATTTTCTGTTTTATATCACATCTGTTTTCTATCAATCATAGCTGTTCCTGCTATTTTTCCTCATTTTGTTACCATTATCAATAAAGTTATATTATTTTCCACAAACGGGGAGATAGGTTTATGGCCACAACTGCCATAACTCTGTCTTTCATTTGTTGTTTTGTTTTCCTTGTCCCTCTCCTCTTCCCACTTTTCTCCACCACTACCCCTACTTTCCAACCCCAGCACAGCTTCAGCAGAGCGCTGTCAACAGGAACGTGGTCTGCTAGTCCTGCCTTTTTAATTAAAAGAAGGTTTTTGTTGTCACTGTAACATGGTTAAGTTCTACTAGTGCTGTGCTCGTGGTAATTAACGGTGGTTAATGGTCTTTATTATCATAGGGTATAGTCTTTATTATATAATTTATTTAATGATTAACTCTGGACTATCATAATAGGCCACAACAGAGGGTACAGTCTAGACCTGCCCTCTGTGTAAAGTGTCTTGAGATAACTTCGGTTATGAATTGGTACCATACAAACAAAGATTGATGATTGCTTGATTGATGGATTAATTGACTGACTGATTGATTGATTATCTCTTAATATCTTTAAGCATGCAGGGAGTGTTAATTTTTGCAGCTATTTTACATTGATCTTATTTATTTAAGGAATGGAAACGTACGGCCAAAAAACAATGGGAAATAATACAGGTCCAACCAGTCAAAATGGTTTAATTTTTCCAGCTCTATGAATTAAAGGCCTTTAACTTTTTCAAACCATCTTGACTGCCATTTTTGTCATTGTTTTTGGTCATAGGTTTTGCATTCCTTTAATTAAGTTTTCTTTTCCATGAGCACTGGTTGTTTGGGGACACCAGAAGCACTCTAGTTGCATTTCTTAGTCTTTGTCTTTAGATTAAAGTGATATTTAGTTTTAGTCACATTTTAGACATTTGAATCTTTATACTTTTAGTCTAGTTTAGTTGACAAAAAACACAAAAACATTTGAGTCTAGTTTAAGTCTGTTAAAAGTCCTAACATCTTAACTCAGCCATATTCTACAATTAAAACAAATGTAAAACACTCAAATATCAAGGAGTTTAAATGTCCAACAGTCCAGCACTAACATTTTAATCTCACCTTAGTCTCCTTGACAAAAAAATAAACTTAATTTTCCTAATAGTTTATCATCAGAGATCTATTTTTAGCTCGTCTTACTCTAGTCAGGGAAAGAAGGGAATCAACAAACATTTTTATCATGATTTTAGTCAATGAAATTAACACTGTATGTTTGTTGTTATTGTGTGACATCTTACCTGGGGATGTCATCATCTCCAGCCATGGCCCTGGGCAGCGGTGAATATCTGGGCGTGGTCAGCGGAGCAGGGCTTACTGATTGGCTGCCGCCCATGTAGGGATTTATATGGTTATCTTGATGTGGGGAGTACGCTGGAGGGAACACAGAAACATTCATTATTACACAACTTTTCTGTTATAAATAAAACATCATTTCATTGATGATGTCAGAACTGTATTTAACCATGTTCTCTTTTCATGATTTCTAATTTAAGACATTGTCATCTAACAAAATGGACAGTTTTCATAAGAGAGTGGGCATTTCTAAGAGTCAATCCTGGCAGTACACTGTTTATAATTAGAGATATTCTGAGAGGTGGTGATGTGATATATGTTGTCTGGTAATGTGTTGACACGTTGTTTGATAATATGCTCATTTGGAGGGATTTCAAGTGGCTGTAATCCAGTGGAGCAAATTTATCCAGTCTGATTATCAGCCTTTTATATAACACTTTGAAAACTGTCATGCTGATGAATCATTACATATTTTTAAACAAATTACAAAATGTTTCCAACCAATTTAAACTGGTCAAAAATAAAATCCTCACTCTTCTTTACTGGCCTTTTCAAAGCCCTTCAGTTCATCCTTTGTCTATAGAACTCTATTAGCTCTACTCTCTTCAAGCCACCTTCATAAAAGCTCACTGTCTTCAGATCAGCCAGTTTTCTGTTAAGTTACACCATTAAGTCTTTTTAAGACCACTGTCATACAAATGCAAACATAACTAGCATTTCCTTCCCAAAATTAGATGAACAGATTTACAAGTAAAACCCCTGCACTAATAAATGTTATGAAGGGGAATTTAAGTTTTCTGTATCGTTGTACTTCTATGAAGATTTCTTTCAAGAAATCACCAATTTACACTCGACCTTTCTGTTCTTTACCATTAACCATTTGGCCCCAAAATGCCACAGCTTCTTAGAGTATGTCACAGAGGACAAAACTTTCCAGCAAATCATGTCTGATGTTTAACTTCAAGTGAGATTCTGCAGTCCTTTCACATATAATTATCTATCAGTATATTTGTTGCCTTATGAGAAAGTCTGTTGCTGTAGGTGTACTTACAGTTTGTGACATCAGGCGGAGGGAAGTTGTCGTTGATAAAAAGGGAGGTGTGTTTGGCCACACGTAGGTAAACAACATCAGGAGTGGACTTAAGAGCAGCCACTGCCTCCTCATGGGTGACCTCCTCTAGACAGGAGGCGTTTACCTGCAGACACATGAGGACATTCACTGTTCTACCATATAAAGATGTGTAATCACAGACATTTACATAATGTTAAACACAGCAAAGACTTACAGTATTACACTGCTGAAAACCTGCTATCACTGTTTAGTTTCTGTTCTCGGACTATAAATAAAAACGTTTCAAAAGTTGTTGTGTTGTTTTGTTTTGGAGTGAAGGTGAGGAGTTGCTGAACAGAATTGTATTGTGAAAAGTTTTGGACTTATAAGCCAAAGATTCAGCCTGAACTTTTCCAGATGGTTTGATTTCTAACTGTATTTCAGTCAGAGGACTCAGGTTTGTAATAGTTAAAAACATTTACTGAAGCAGCAGCAGAATAGAGTTTGTGTTTGGTGTAGGCTCTGACCTAATCACTCCTCACAGTTTTATTTGACATAAAAATTAGAGAAGTGCTTGAAAGCAATATGCAACGAATAGTTTGTAATGGCAGAGCAGAGGGACATGCAGATTAAATGGAAACACAATTAAGAGGATGTCTGTCAGGTGATTGGAAAACGATGCACATCAGGTGTGAAATCTGTACAGCTCATGGAGTAGTTTGAAGGAGTCTCCCCATTTAGTAAGATTTTTTTATAACCATTGGTTTATTTTATTCTATTGTACTTTGTACCACAATTGAAGATTACAGCTTTTCTACAAAATGCCTGCAGATTGTTTTCTATGTGTGATGAAAATAAGCTTCAGTATCTGTTTACACACAAAGTGTTTTCAGCTCACTCAGTTTGTATTTCAAGCCTCTCAACAGCACAAGAGGACACTTTATATTTGATTATGAAGACAATAGCAGCAGCTGCTTAATATGCGAGAAAGTCTGAATATCAAATACATTTGACACAAGATTTGATTTGACATTATTTGACATGTAATGTGATGTATCTGTTTATGCTTTTATCTCAGAATAAGGATTGAGTTTTTTTACCGAGTACATTTTCACATAAAAAAATTTGACTAGGTGTTTGGTGTAAAACAACACAGAAGAAGTATACATTTTTAAGGGGCTTAACAAATTTTAAGAGGCTAATAAAATATTGGGGGCTAGAAACTTAAAAAGATTATTTTAGTAAAATAAACAAGCAAAAGAAAAAACATAAAATACAACATCCATACATGTTGTACACCTTTTACCCAATTCAGGGTTGTGAGGGGCTTAAGCCTATCCCAGCTATCAGGCTAACGGCGGGGTACACCCTGGTCTCCATGATTTACTAGTCAATCACAGGGCTGACATATAGAGACAAACAACCAAGCACGCTCACACTCACACCCACAGCCAATTTTGAGTTACCAATTAACCTAACAAGCATGTCTTTAGTCTGTGGGAGGAAGCTTGAGTACCCACACATGCAAGGTTAGAACATGCAAACTCCACACAAAAAGGCCTTGGCTGACAAGTGAAGCAGGAACCTACTTGCTGTGAGGCAACAGCCCTAACCTCTGCATGGCCCTGCAGCCTAAAATACAGTATGAACATTACAAAAGTATACACAAAGGTCCAGAAAAGGAGAAACTGTGGTGATGTGCAGGTATATTGGTGATTTGATTATATATCACACACAGTGAAGTTATAAACGGAAGAGAGAAGTCTGGTGTGCTAATGTAACATATTTTTGTCTTCTGGTTCAATGACAGCCTGGATTTTTCAATGTCATATATTAAGAGAGGGCCAGACACCTCTTGTAGCTCATGGCACTCTGAAATAATAATAAATAACCTGAACTGAACTGTGTGTATGTTTTTTGATGGAAAAAAAAATCCATAAATGCTCTAATGCACTACACACTGAAAACTAACAAAACAAACACCCATTCCTATTAACTGTATATTATGAATCCCCTTTCTATGAGCTAAGCTATTAGTAAACAACATGTATTTTTTTCTACAACCACAAATGTCACTCACCTCATACTTTCATATGAACTTTGAATCAAAAGATTGATTTGTTTCTTTAGGGATCTTTCACAATTCAGGTATCATTAATCTTAGGGCTGTGCATGTTTGCCAGTCTCAGGATTTGATTCATGTACTATGATCCTGCTTGGCAAAAAGGCATTATCATACCCTAACCCTTTAACCTGGAACATGCTGTTCAACCTGATCCACAGAGGGGGATTTTAAACTTATTTTTGGAGCCCTGAAGAAAGTATCTTGGGATTGATCCTGTTTTTTCTGTTTAAACTGCTTCAACTCAGCACTCTCAGTTAATGCTGTATGTCCTGGATAGATAGATCTATTTGCCTGTAACTATTTGTTGTTTTCTGGTCTATCCAAACATGTCTTTTTTGATAATAACACCTGTGCCTCAATAAGATTCCCTACAGTAAGGGTTAAATAAAATAATTATGTCCTATCATTGCATCAGAGCAAAATTGTTCATGCCAAGATAACAACCTGTCATGGAAACAATACAGTTTTATATTTAAATTTGAAATTGTAAAGTGTATCATTCAGGAATATGGGAGCTGGTTGGAACACAAACTTTCTTCAACAGTACATACTGAAACTAACATGTTTGTATTTCTCAAAACAAGGCTTGTTTTGGCGTGTAAGCTAGGAAAATAAACATCTGCAGGCAACAATTTTAGACAGACATGATGTCAAAATGAAGGCTGCCTCTGATACATTCCATATATGAGACAGCGTGTACCAGAGTGCACTTTGATTTATAACTCTGGCTTCTGACACTGAACACATCACTGTGTGCTTTATGGATTTATAGGCCGACCATCACTAAATCTATGTGGACAGCTTCATTTGTACATTCCTGTGTACAAGGCCATGTTGGAAAACTTCCATCATATATATGTAATCCTCTGACCTCAAGCAGTTTTTCATTTAGATTCCACCAGGTGGCTTCCTAACCACGCTTCAAGGGTTTGCAGTGAGCTGAGTAACGCATTTTTATATCATATAAAAATGTAACTGGTGTTCTGTCCAAGCCAGATTAAGAGACAGAGTAGAACAAAAGGTTCTCTTACTGCCACAAGTTTGTCCCCTATCTGTAGCCGTCCATCTTTGTGTGCAGCCCCTCCCTCGATGATCTTCGTCACATAGATGCCGTTGTCACCTGGGACGTGTTGGTTTCCAACTCCACCTGCTATACTAAATCCCAAACCTGAAAGAAAACAGCAGCAGCTCATATTTTGCATGCAACTTCTTGGGCTTTCTAACAATGCTTATCATGTCAGAAATTTCTATTTGCTGCTGTCTCACTACTTTTGTGTCTACCTCCTTCTCCTCATTTCGATAAACAATTTTGTCTAAAAAGTTTGATACAATTACAGGGTGGTAAGTAATATAATAATGTATTTTGCTTTAATTTTTTCAAACTGCTCAGTCAGTATTCACTCTTCTTTGCTCAAACATGTTATACAGAATTTGCAGCAGAAACATGCTGGATTCTGTGCAGACAGCTTCTGTTCCTGCCCCCTCATACTGTGTCACTATTGCAAATTGATGTCTGTTTCCTCTGTTTTTCCTATAATATATCATTCAGCCCAGGCTGCAGCAATTTGTCAGCTCTTTTATACAACATCCACACTTAAAGTCAGCACTTTTATCTCAAAGTAGTGATTCAGTGTGCTGGAATGAAGCCAGAAACAACAAAAATAAGTCTTTAACCTCCTGAGACCTGAGCTTTTGTTTGGAATGCATTTCAGTTTCCTGCATTTATTTGGAATAAGTAGGACCTGATAAGTGAAATCATCAGCTTTTTCTTTAAACATAATTTCTTAGAATTTTTCCTTTCAAAATCAACACAAATTCCTTAAGATACCAATGAAGTTACCTAAAATTTTGGAGGAAATTCTTAACCCTTTAAAACCAATTGTGTTATATCTGTTAGCAATTTTGCTAGACCTTTATCTAATCAACATCATCAATGATTTCCTTAAAAACCTTTTGTATAAAATCTGCAGTTAGTTGCCAAAAAACTTCACATATCAAATACAATACAACATTTAAAAAAAATATGGTAAATGTTATTGCAATTTTTTTGTATTTTGTTAGAGGATTAAATAAACATCTAAGTTTAAAAAATATATATATATTCTTGTTATCATTTGAGGTATAAGGCTTTAAAGGGCTGAACATATTTTTAAAATATCCATAAAAAGTACCTCAAAATTCCCAAATGTTCCCTAATGTTTCAGTGAAATTTCAGTAAGCCTATCATTAAAGCTGAAGATGCCAATTTAAAAATCCATTTAAATTCCTAAAATCGTCACGCAAAGTCCCCATGTTTCAAAGCATTCCCCCTTAAATTACCAAGCAAATTCCAAAAACAGACAAAAATATCACCTAAAGTTCCATGAAAATGACGGAAACATCCAAACAAATTCTCTAAAATTTCTAAAAAAATTCTTAAAAATTTTAAAGATCAACGAACACCACCGAATTCCCAATCAAATTCCCAGAAATGTATTATTGTTTAAATCTATTTAACCAGGAAAGCCTCATTGTGGTTAAGAACCTCATTTACAAAAGTGTCCTGGCAATGACAATTTTGGAAATAAAATTCCCATATTTTATTGAAAAGCCCTGAAAATTTCCAAACAAATTTCCCCAAATCATCCAAACAACTATTCCAAATTCCCATAAAAATACCAAAAAATGTCAAGTTAATTTCCCCAAAACCTCAAATGGACCTTCCCCCTCCCCCTCTTACAAGCAAAAGCTTGTAGAAAAGCCAAAATATAAGCTTAAAGCTCTCTGGAGGTGTTGTGGGACTAACTGAAAGAAACACCACCTGACAACTCTGGCTAAGTGGTAGCTTCCTTCTGTTCATCAGTCTGCATGGTTGACCTGTGGGGCTAACTCTTAAGGGCTAAACTGGGTTTAGGGATCTCCACACTGAACGCTTATCCTTTTAGTAAGGCACAAGTATTTTGTGTTCACTTCAAACGCTTGCTCACCTTTGGGCCCTTTGACTAGCTTGATATCCATGATTCTCTCAGTGAGGCTCCTCCTTCGTCGTATACACAGTCGGACCAGACCTCCTGCCTCCTTCAGTGCCTCCACAGCTCCACTGTGTGTCACCTGACTGACGTCCGTCTCATTGACACGGACTATACAGTCGTTCACCCTGCACAGAGCAGAAATAAACAATAAAGACTGAATGAAAAGGGAAGAATTAAGACTGCAACTCAGAAAATTACAGAATAACAAATGATCTGATTAACACAAACGTGTTCAAATAAAATGTGATCAGACATTGCAAAATAATTGAAATGATTGAGTTAAAAATGATTCACAACAAAAATGAGTGGTGATTAAAAAGGGAGAAATAGATGCCCCATCAACATTCAACTTTTCAAACTTACTGAATTTGTTGATGTTTATGGTTAAAATTCTGTAACCCACCTTAATCATTTTTTCAGAAAGCCTATTTAATTTTTAATTGAGTTTTCTTTCTAACAACTGGTGTATTGAACATGTAATGAAATGAAATAAAGTCATTTTAATTTTATAAATTAGCATTAACAGGTGATATTGTGTATTTGTCTTTCATTAACAGGTGCAGGTGCTCGTGACTCATCTAATAAATGCCTTTATGCACTCACACACGAATGAAATAGAACGACTGTGTGGAGATTTGGTTTCTTATTTCCATCTTAAAGCGCCTGTTGTGTGTAGTTACCTGAGTCGTCCATTCTGGGCTGCAGCCCCTCCAGGTATAATCTTAGTGATGAAGATAGAAGGATCTTCTCCGATGTGAGGATTATCAGTCCCTCCCGCAATGCTGAACCCCAGACCTGAGTTACCCTACAAACACACAAAGAAAAAGAAAGAGAGATTAATTTGGATTAATACTTTAGCGTTGTTTGTCTTTAAGTGGACAGAGAAGGACATCAGGGTGAGAGGGTGAGGAATGACATGTGCTGCAAGTCAGGCTCGAACATCGGCCATTATCTTGGAGAACAATAGTTTCTAGGGGTGTAGCAGTAAACAATCTGGTATGGTTTTGGGATTTTAAGTAATGATTTGGTACATTTTAGGTGCATTAAAGGTGGAGTATGTAATATTTAGCCTAGCTGCATTTAGTAGGACAAACTTGGTAGAAATGAAACATAATATTGAAATTTGTGTGAAGGTATTTTATCACCTGAATATATAAAATTGTTTTAGTTTCTATAAACCTAGAGTAAGTCTTTTATTCATACATAGATAGGGTCCCCTCTTTGGACTCCACCATCTTGGATTTATGCATTTTGTATGTTTCTACAGCACCACAGAAGGGATTAAATAACATACACATTTTTTTAAATACTACTGGTTGCAACGCTTACCACCAGAGAAGTAAGCATTGCAGTCTAGTTTGACTGTTAGATGTTGCTAATATTTCCAATTTCACACCCTGCACCTTTCATGTAGAAAAAGCAATACATAATATTCCTTTTTTTTTAAATAGGGAACTGCAAAACTTCTTTTTACAGATTGCCTAAAGGGCAGCATGGAGAGTTAAGTCTCAAAGACCTACTTAGGTTTCATTTCTCATAATCACAAAAATAAAATCTACAAAAATTAATGGAATTGAAATAACATAATATATCTGCAACCCCTACGACACAAAAGTTTTTTTAAATATATTACAAAAAATATGAGGGATGGGGGTGTTCATTTTTATTTCTAATAAGACCCTTATCAATACTTTTTAATGATCTGACGTTTAATTGGAACCACCTTTGATACTTTCTATTAACTGGTAGAAGGATGAGACGATAGTGCATTTTAAAGCGACGCTGAGTAAAGCTTTTGTTACCAAGTTAAAAAGGTTGTAATTCAATCTGTTGTATTTAATTTATATTGCTGGACAAAAATCACCTTCAAACATTTTCTTTCAATATTGTAAGTTTCTTGCCAAAACAGAATTTTCTTTTTCTTGATGTTACATTTGACATTTTAGTTTACATTCACCTAACCGTCATCTTGCTGGGCTGACCTTGAACACATCATAACCAGAAGTGAGCTTAAGGCTGGCCACACACAAGACAATTTTAAAATCTTAAACCATTTTAAAAATGTAATGACCACAGACAATAGGGATGATTTCAAATGATTTTTCATCTTATGAAGCGCAAACACTAGACGACTCAGGCAGACCATCAGACCACTGGACCCACAGACAAGCTGACCTGCCGACCTCACAGTGAAGATCACTTAAACAGCAGAAATTCACCAAATCTTGCATAATCATGCGCGACTTCAGAATGAAAATAAACAAATGACAATAAATATCTTGCTGTCCCTCTACAACTGGCATGCATCACAGATGCAGCAAAAATCATACACCAGGGAAAAGATCAGAGTGAAATCCTGGCTGGAATGAAGGTAAAATTGCGTTTACGATTGTGAGCGGTGGAAATACATAACAACCGACTGGTGATGCTACCTGGTCTGCTTGCTCTCACTGGTTGTTGGTACTCTGTCTGTGACATTATGACCTAGAATCGTGCATACAAACATTTTTGGTACGTACAATTTCAGGTCCTCCACTCAGGATAAAAAATAAGGCTTAAAATCATGTAGTGTACGGCCAGCCTAAGACAGCTCATTAATGTCTATGCGGCCAATTTCAACACAAATTTCAACATAGGGATACGATCTTTAACCATGGGACTTGCTGCAAAGTTTGGAAGTTTTTCTGGTCCAGCTTCTCAGAAGTCTACTCCTCATCTGATCCCTCATCAACACCACCACCACTGTAAAGACTCCATAGGGGGATTTCCTATTCCACTGTTTGCCTCACTCCCCCTTCAAGTACATGAAGTCATCACAATGGAGTGGAATCACCAAAAGCACTGAATATTTCTTACATTAAAATTTGTAAAAATAAATTATTGTTAAACACATATTAAGTCTCTAATGATTGAAATAATATATGCTTGCTTTTAAAAAGTCTGTTTCTTGTAAATGCTCTGCCACTAAATCACAAACTCTTAAACAGATAAATGGATGATTTAAATATATTTCCACATAAAAGAGTGATACCTTGAGAGGTATCTTTACGAAGAGCATGCAACTTATTTGGCATTACATTGCCAAATTAAACACATCAAAGCTCCTCTGTAAGTTGAGCTCACTTTCTAATGACAACCACTGCTCTGTGTGTGTTTCTCTGACTCTGCCATGCTTTGTCGCTGGGTTTAAAAGTACAAGTGTAATGTCTGTGCCTGTGTTTGCGTGTATGTCCATCGTGTCTTTAAAGCAGATCCCGTCATGCAGACAGAACCAGGTCACAGGAGAATAGAGAAAGAGAGACAGAGAGAGAGAGCCTCAGGGTGAGAGAAAAGGGAATATAATGAGGAAGGGGAGGGGTAGAAACAGGAAAAAGAAAGTGGGCAAGGATGGACGAGAAACAGAGAGGACTGGGAAACAGGGTCAGCAGGGTTGGACCGAGGTGGGGCTGAGAGAGGGCAGAGTAGAAAACCTAAATTTAAAAATACAAGTGAGAACTATAGAAGCTGACAACATCTTAGCTATGCATGTTCTTCTTCCAGGATTTATTTCAGACTTAGAAAAAAAAGAGGGTAATTAAGTTGCAAAGCAATATAAATACCATGATATGAAAGCTTAAGAGGTCAGTAGAGCTAAATAAAATGAGTGCACTTACTATAAATGATTTTTTTTTTTATGCCAGTATATTTTTTATGATTATATAAACAATAGTTTGACTGATTATCAGCCTGGCCAATTATTGATGCTGATATATGACATTTGGCTGATTATAGGTATCGCCTATAATTCTACTGATAATCAATTAAATTATTGCATCACAAAGTGTGCTACTTAGGCTCCACTGCAAGGTGTGTCTTCCCCTCTGGCTTTATTTTCCCTCTCTAGTCTCACCAAATCCCCTGCAAACAACACATCTGATTGGCTAGATGTAATATGAGTACCTGCCAATCCAAACCTGGGCGTCTTTTACACAGTGAGCGTATGGAATTACCTCCTGTTTTCCAGTTTCTACTGTGTTGCTCTGTGCCATTTTTCATGCCGATGAGGTAGGGCTAAAATGTTTGTCTCCCTACATTTTTTTGATCATGCAATTTCACTGCTGCCACAGTGAGTACATTTCCCATCCATCTTCCTCCGCCTATCCGGGGCCAGGTTGCAGGGTAGTAGAGTAAGTCAACCCAGACATCCCACTCCCCAGCGACACTTTCCAACTCCTGCTTGGGGATCCTGAGGCGTTCCCAGACCAGATAGGATATATAATCCCTCCAGCACATTCTGGGTTGGACATGCCTGGAAAACCTCCAGAGAGAGGCGTCCAGAAGGCATCCTGATCAGATGCCCGAACTACCTCAACTCGCTCCTTTCGATGAGTTCCCTCCGGATGTCTGAACTCCTCACCCTGTCTCTAAAGGTGAGTCCCACCACCCTTTGGAGAAAGCTCATTTGGGCTGCTTGTATCCGTGATCTCGTTATTGGTCATTACCCAGATTTCATGACCATAGGTGAGCGTTGGAAGGAAAATTGACCAGTAAATCGAAAGCTTTGCCTTCCTGCTCAGCTCCCTCTTCACCACAATTGTCAGGAACAACACACGGTCTGTATTGTTGATGCTGCCCTAATCTGCCTGTCAATCTCACTCTCCCTTTTGCCTTTAGTTGTGAACAAGACCCCAAAATACTTGAACTCCTTCACCTGAGGCAGAGGCTCACTCCCCATCTGGAGGGAGCAATCCACCATTTCTGGCAGAAAATTTGTAAATCATAATAAATGCAAATCAGTTCAAAATATGGGTTATTGGTCGCAATGAATTACAAATAATCGGTATCGGCCCTGGAAAGCCAGTATTGGTCGACCCTTAACATAAACCCGGTTTGTCAGCCTGAAATGGCAGTGGAACATTAAGGAATAAAAAAAAAAAAAAAAAATCTGTTTTAAGCCTCCACAACATCTGTGTATCCTTGCACTCTGAGGGTAAAGGTATATGTATTTGCACCAAACAGTTTCAGAGGAAGACTTTGGGTATGATGCAGATGCCATTCTAAAAACTGCACAACAAAAGAACCTCAAATCTGAGTTCCCACATGGGCCAGAAAGTAGGATACCACCACAAGCTTAAAGCCTCATGGAAACCACAACTAACCAGCAGCAAGGGCTTAAAATTCCCCCTCTATCATTTAGATCTCCTGTTTGGAAACACTTAAGTTTCCAAAGGAAATACCACAATCAACACGAGGAGTAGGCGAGACGAAAGGAGTGTACAGACAGCAGACAGTGAAGATCAGGATTCACTGAAAATATGTCTAACTTTTTAAAGCATTAGAAATGACATCTTTTATTTTTCATTTTCTACAAATGTAAAAAACAAACTATAGCAGGTTTTTGAGTCTGAACTGTCAGTGCTATGCTTCAGAAAACATGTAAAGGCAGTTCCCAATAAAGAATAATAAATGGATGTATATTTTTTGTTTATGCAGTGCTTAACAAATGTAATAGACCACCTGTCATATTTGTCTCAGAGACCATCCAGCATCATGAAGTGCTTTGATGCAGACTCTTTCATTTTCAGTGAGCTCTCGCATTTTACCATTTTGAACAGGAATGAGGAATTTCAAACTGAATTCAACTTTTTATACCCAAATTTGAGCTGGCTCACTGGGCTTCTCTGAGAAGTCAGAAATGAATCAAGCATAACATTCAACCACTGAAACTAATTTTTCTGTTCAGGAATGCAAGTAAATAACTATAATTTGACATATTAATCAAGAAATAATAATGTGCTTTACTATTTTTTCAGTTTTGTACATATTGGTGTATTAGGCTAACCATTGCAGAAACATAAAAAATTATTTTGGTAATTACCAACACTGTTAATTTAGGGCAGCTGTGGCATAAACCTGACTTTGGGTGGTGGTCTAATAAATTTGTTAAGCACTGTACATATTTGTTTAATATTCAGTATATTTTGAATGTGAGATAAAGGTATCTCCTGTCTTGAAAATCCACCAGTGTGCCATGAATTGCTTTTGTGAAGGAAGGCTGCTGTTTGATTTTTTGATTGAACTCTTTTTTTCATGAAATGACTTCATCACTCGATGAAATGAGCAAATCAAACCCTGAGTTTTCAAAGAGCACTTGGATGTTACATTACAAAAATGCAGCTTTCTTTTTCTGTACTGAAGAAGTACTAAAGTGGGACTTCACAACCAAGAAACAAGCTGATTTTAATCTGTACCCTTCTTTGCACCATTTTCACTGAGCAACTTCTCATTAATGACTTAAAATTATGCTAGTACAACATTCTTGATTTACTGATTTAGAGTACAGAAAAGTTAAAATTTAGCTAAGCTTTATGACAAATTGATGAGTCTTTTAAAAAAAAAAAAAAAAAATTAAAGGTTATATCACAGGTAAATATAAATTATTTATAGCTATTCTGTGTATATTGCATATTGCGATTCCATCATTCTAGGAGAGTGATCACCGTCAGTTACTTTTCCAGAGGACTTGTTCTTTTTTCATTCCAGTTAAACGGCTTCTTTTTTATTTTTGTCATCCAATTTCAGGAACTCACACCATGTCCAAAGACAGAACAATCCAGTCTGTATTTATCCACTGCAAATGGAATGATAGAGCTTAAAAGTTGACATAAATAGAAAACAGAAAAGCATGTTTTCAAACACAGTTATAAGCCTATCAAGCCCTGAAATGTGTTGCATTTCAGTGTGTCAGAAGGCTGATAAACACAATAAGAGTTCCAAAACTAAAAGCTATTCTTGCAATTTAATTTATTTCTTTTTAATTTCTTTATTTATTTTTTAAATCTAGCTGGCTTGAATATGTTACAAGTTACCCTTTTTCTGGCTCTCTGATTGGTGCGCTGACCCACAGACATGAGCCCTCTCTCACAGCAACCATTGCTGGGTTATTTCTGGTTAGATAAACTTTCAGTGAGCTGCAACGAAATTGTAACCCTGATTCGGTTACTTCTGCAAGGTTAAAGGTGTGCTTGGGGTGTCTGCAAGCGACAACTCAAGATTTCAACATAATGATCTGGAGTATTTTCATCCCTCTGGTTTCACCAAAATTTATTTATGTAAAACGCCATCTTAGGATTTGAGTCTGTAGACAACCACACCGCCAAATCAACCCATTGTCAATCACAAAGAATACTTATTATGCATGACGATAGGACAACACATTTTTAAAACTAACACTGTGTAATGTTCTGGCAATGTTATGTAGAGAAAACATTATTTAGGAGCAAACTTAATGTCATTATATAGCAAGTAATTAGCATAAAGTTATGTTAGATAAAAACATTAACATGAATGTTGGTGGATAACAGTGTATCTCGTGTATCTCCTCTATCCAAACAAGCCCTTTGTCGATGTGAAGGAGAAAAGTTAAAGTCAGCTTACAATACTAACATCAGAAATTAGCAATGGATAGTGAAATGATCTTACATTTTTTCTCAAGATTTTGAGTTATTCTCATTCAGTATGTTCTACTGTCTCCGTCTCCCTATTACTTCACTAAGGCTAAGTATCTTGAGGGTAATTTGAGTGTTTCAAATTGGAAGACACCTGCTGACAAGAGAGTTTTGTCTAACCCGGTAACAGCAACCGAGGAGGGCATGGCTTGACAAAGCACCATTAAGCTTAACCTGACTCACCAGATAGACTGTTTCATATAGCCATTGCGAAAGATATCTTTCATCTTCATCTTGGAAACCTCCTATAGGAGGTTTGGGAAGGGAAGGAACTTTCAAAAAAATCACTGGAAGGTAAAAATTCTGTCTGTCACATTCATTGCAGGCCATCAAAGTGGCAAATCATAATGAGGTAGTAGGCATGTGCTGCTCTGGTAGTTGACAGGCAAATGCTGCCGTTGTTTCAGAAAGAAATGTAGCCTTGTTCTGATAAAACTTCCTCTATACTAAAGCTACATGGGAGCTAATCGCTACACTTTCAGCAGCTATTGTATGTACTGACTTCCAGTAACTAAATCCTACCTGCATCTATCGCAAACTCATGCCGAAAGAGGTCAGGAGAAGAGTCAAAAAAAAAAAAAAAACATCTTTCCTATTATAAAAAGCCTTCAGTTCTGTTCTTTAATCTTAAAAAAAAAAAAGAAATGTGGTCCAGGTCTGATAAGAAATGTTGCTATTCTATAGCTACAACTGAGCTTATTGCTCGAATGGCAGCAGCCATTGCTATGGCTTTCCAGTGCAACTTAACCCTGCCTGTAGCTACCACCTCGTTCTCCTTAAATGACGCTGATTGGTCAGATCTGTTTTCAGACCTGGCACGATCATTTCAGATTGGAGCTGAGCAAGCTGCATCTGCCTGATGACTGACATTGGGGCTAGAAGGTCCATCTGCTTGGCAAGGCTACAATAAGCTGGCTCAAATGTAAACTTAAGACCCATCCTAGTACTAGCTCAGTTATTATGTACAATGATTTACAATTGACAGCTACTCAAAGTAATTCTGCCTCTGATATGACAAATGGCGTGGTTCATGGCGTGATAATGGATGATGTTTAGGGTTGGATGAGGGTCAGGCTGAACAGATGGAGATACTATGAAGGAGTGGTGTGCATTTACAGTGAGAGAGGTGTGTTTTCATGAGGGTTTTCAAAGCTCTTACCCGCTCCAGCGTGATTTCCTCATACTCATAGTCTGCTTCTGTTCCATTGGCCTGTCAGAGAGGAACAGGAAGAGAAGTGCTATTAGCGTTGAAATGATTTCCTTTTAATGGACACTTGAATACTGTTTGAGTAATTCATAATTCATTCAGTGTGTTTTTGTGTTGCTTCAAGCTTTAAGTTTTCCAACACAGAGAGTGAGCTGTTGATCATATCATTAATTTAGGCAGCAGGTAAAATAAACAGCAACATATTTCCATGCAACAGAAAAGCAACTTTAGATATTTGTTTCATAAATGACGCATGAATCCAAGAGATTAACTGGGTAATGCGTATTAAGTGATGATGTATCTCTGATGTCATATTTAAGAACATCCCTGATGAATTACCCCAGAGCCAATCATGCTGCTGGACATCTATAAAGCATATTAATAAACCTTTTATTTCCTGAGTGAACAGCACAGATATAAATCTGATCTATTCTATATTTTGAGTTCTCGGTTCATACCAGGAGACAAGCAGCCTGTTGCAGCCATGGTCACTGCACATGCACGCAGACACAAACACACAAACACACAAACAAACGCTGTGGTCGAGTGGCATCCCAGTG
Source organism: Cheilinus undulatus (assembly GCF_018320785.1). Lineage (NCBI taxonomy): Eukaryota > Metazoa > Chordata > Actinopteri > Labriformes > Labridae > Cheilinus > Cheilinus undulatus. The sequence goes on along the minus strand of NC_054871.1, from coordinate 13,079,520 downwards.
GCCCATGTAATCCCTTTGGCTGTAATCTGTGTCTCTGTGCAGTCAGATTAGTTTAGATTTTTGAGTTTCTGTGGTTTCAAACAGAGGGCACAGGATTCCATCAGCCATGGTGTTCTTCAGTGTTTGTCTGCCCATATCCCACCACTCACTCTTATACTGTTTACTTACCCTCAATATCATATTTACTTTATAATATGGAAAATTTAGGACAATAATCTACTGTCTTTTTGTAGATGAAGGTTTCAGTTTTTTGTAGAATTTCTTCAGTTCATCAATTGTAAAAAATAAAAACAAAAAGAAGTTAGTACCAAAGAAAAAACTCTTCTGTATGAGTTTGATTCCTGTTAGGAGGGGAACTTAAACTTAGACAGTTGCTATAATTTTTTAATCACATGCATGATATTTTCCTTTTTTTCTGTATAAATGAGTCAAATTTCCTTGAGAGAAGATCACAGTCAAATTTATTTCAGTAGTTTATAAAGTCACATCTGCGTGAGTTAAATCTTTGTTTCTGTCTCTTTGTGTGAGTTTTCCAGGCAGTTCAGCGGGGAGTATTTCCACAGTAATTACATAATAAACTTATCTAACAACAACAGACACTGATTCTCCGTGGCAGCTGGCTACCAGTGAAATGACATCTGGATCCATCTAATTCTGGACCGAGATTTGTGTCCAAATCCAGGATGCTCTGATCACTATTGTGCTCTTTTATTTTGGGGAAAATATTGACATAACTGAACATCTGAAAACTAGACACTTGAAAAAAAGTGCTGCAAGTGTTTATGGTGATTATTTGTATAACCACATTTGTTAAAAGGAAAGAATTTGTCTCAAAATGAGTGGAGAATTTGACTTTAAAGGTCAGTATACATGTACAAACTTTACTACAGAATGACACTGTACAAGAGCACTATGACCATCCCACCCTTTTCCATTCTGTACACTGAATTTTTGTGTATCTCCTCTTTTGATAGTTTTCACCAGCAGTATGTTCTATAAAAATGCTCTGGTAAGAACTCTCTTTTGAAATGTTTCACTTGATAGTCTGTAATCATAGCAGGTGAGCTACGTGAGTGAAGGCTTATTGTCAAGCATATAATAAGGTCAAGCATAACAACTATCATCTTTGAGTGCAGGATGATATCAGCCGCAAGAAGCTGATGAAAAACGACAGCATACAATGCTTCATTTTTAATATTAGATGTGGCACCTCAATCAGGGCATTTATGGTCTCAGTGCAGCCCTCCACTGATCTGAGCTTATGGCAGAGTGGCTAGATGGAAGCTTCTCCTCAGTGCAAAACACATGAAAGACTGCTTGGAGTTTGCGACAAAAAGCCATGCGAGCTTTCATGTGTTTGCACTGAGTAGGGGATTCTGTCTAGCCACTCTACAATAAAGCTTGTATCGATAGAGGGCTGCAGTGATGTGTGTCCCATCTCTACACAGGATCTCTGGAGCTCAGTCAGAGTGACCATTGGGTTCTTGGTCACCTCTCTCACTGGGGCCCTTGTCCACTGATTGCTCTGTTTGCTGAGCGACCAGCTCTTGGAAGAGTCCTGCTCGTGCCAAACTTTTTCCACTTGAGAATTATGGAGGCCTCTGAGCTCTTAGGAAACTGCAGCACTTTTTTGGTAGCTTTCCCCAGATCTTTGCCTTGTAACGATCATGTCTCTGAACTCTGCAGGAAGTTCCTTTGACCTCATGGCTTGGGTTTTGTGCTGATACACATTGTCAGCTATGAGGTCCTCTATAGAGGGGTGTGTGCCTTTATAGATCATGTCCAATAAATTGTATTTACCACAGGTAGACTCCAGACGGGGTGCGGAAACATCTCAGCAATGATCAAGAGATATGAGAGGAACCTGAGGTAAATTCAAGTGTAGTTGCAAAGGGTCTAAATTCTTATGTCAATATGATAGTTCAGTTTTTATCATTCATAAATTTACAAAAGACAGAAAATTAGTTTAAATGACTTTAGCATCAGGATGCAACATAACAGCAATGAAAAAAGTGAAGGGGGTCTATATACTTTCTGAATCTACTGTAGATTGATTCAGATGGAGAATAAGGAGATCAGAGTCAGAGGTGAAGACACACTTCACAGCAGAGCCAAAGTAGCACACTTTTAATTTAATCATTTATTCGGTAAAATGATGCTGGTATAGACATGACAATGCCACACATCGGCCCCTAATAATCAACCTGGCTAATAACTGGTTGGCCATTAGTACAAAAACTTAAAACTCAAATTACATAACTAAAAGTTCAAGGTAAAACAAACAAAAGAAAAAAATAAAAAATAGCTAAAGTCAAAATCCAAGCAGGTTACTGAGGTGTCATTTTAATGTGGTGTAGATTTAGAGGCAGATAGCTTCAATGTGTGCCTAAAAATGTAATAACACCTCAGAAATATGTAAAGGCCAAAAGACCTGTGATTGGTGCAGGTTAAGCCAAGATTGGTGATGTCATCTCTTTGCAAGCAATACTGAAAGATTTGAAGATTTCTTTTGGCAAAGCTGTTTCAGAATCAGAAATACGTTATTTATCCCCAGGGATTATATGACTGCACAAATTGCTGACTGGTTTAGATTCAGATCACAAAGCTAAAAATAAGTTAAAAGGAAAAATGTCAACAGCGACATATTATCAACATGCTGTGTATGCAGCAGTAAATATGTTCATGTAAACGTACACCCTCCTATAGTTTTATGACAGTTTTAAAAGAATGAACTGTTTGTATTTCCACACAGAGGAGGCCTAAACATTGTGACCTCTGACAGAGCTGTCGTGGATTATTAAAATCACACAGAAATATTCTCCACATTAAAACAGTTGTTCAAAAGTTAGACTGTAAACCAAGACAATTTAACAGTCTCTTTCCTGCTTTTTGATCATTAAAGACAGAAATATTGGTTCATGGAATATTTGGCTTATTGTGCTGATGAAGCAAAAGGAATGTAAAAAGTGTTTGAATAATAATACAACAACATTCCTTTTTTGATATTAATGCACTGAATTTAGTGGTGTTTTAATAAAAGAAGAAGCTTTTAAGCAGAGGTGTCCATACTTTTTTCACTGCAGGCCAAATAAAGACAAATGTCAGAACGACTGGGCCATTTTGATATGCCTCATCTATACAGTATATTTAGGTTAGTTAAAACTAGACCAGTGGTGGTTAAGATATTCTTCAAAGTGCTTTAAGAATAAACCAGCCTACATCATAGCTTTCCATTAATGCCTGAGAAAGCAAATAGCCATCCCATGTTGAGGTTTTGAGTTGGCCAATCAGATTCCAAGGGTGTTGTTTTTAGTCCCAGCTACCACTTGCAAAGGATGACAAAGATGTCTGGGAAGCAGAGAGGGGAGATGCTGACAGCCAGTCCAAAACAAGAGAAAACTCCACATAACCGCCAAAGTTTATAGGAAAGTTGGTGCTTGAAAATATATGCTTGGTATGCTTTGTAAATCAAACCTTGGGACAGATCAGATATTAGAGTAAATGCTATTTGCTGCTGTATTACTGTTGTTTTATTTGTTAGGGCCTTATCGATGGAGTGACTGTTATTTTTCCTATCGATGTGTTGACTGTTCATGTTGTATTCTCAATTAAGACATGAAAAAAGCAAGTCAAGGAATTTAGCAGTACTACCTAGTATTGAAACTCAAGTACAAGCTTCATTTTCTAATATGGGCCAAATTATAATTTAATTTGACCATTTGCTGAGAGTATTTTGCAGATAGTGTCACAAAGCAGCAGAGATCCCCCCTTGGGGGGCAAGTAGTGATTTCTGCATAGAGAAATGCCAACAAAAAGCCATGTTTCGAGCTGTTTACAGTGATGCCAAGCATTCAAAGTGTGGAAATAAAAAACATTCCTAATTCTTAATCTACTTTTGTGTCCTGAAAGTAAAAACTCACAGAGCAGGCAGGAATTTAAAAAGCCTGGATGAACGGTGTCACACAAAGTTCGCGTATGGTCCATTTCTACAAAGGGGTCCTGTTTGGTTCAGTACAGTTTTGTGATAGTTCAGCACATTAAACTCTGATCTCGTTCGTGTTTTCTCAGCTGATGTCCATCTAGCCTCTCTTGTTGTGACAGGGAATCCGTCTCTTTTAAGAGATCCAGATCATTTGGCACAGCTCAGTAAAGCTGGGTGTTTGGTTCCTAAACAGCTCTTTATTTGGTCACAGTTTGGCTTTGTAAATGTGGATTAGATGACAGAAAATGATGGAGGAAAGAAAACTAACACTCAAAGAGGAGATAGCCGCGAAGGCTAACATAAAAGAGCCATTTCGTAGCACAGGCTCATTCGTGAACAGCATATCATCAGTCGGTCTCATACCCCTCAAGGTTTATTCGGTTGATGGTACCCAGTGTTTCAATCAAAAGCATGATTGTGACAAAATAAAAAATGTTTTATTTGGTAAAGGGGCTCAGCTAACCTCTTAGCTGAGTACAACACCCCTCCTTGTTTACCTTCATCTGGCTACAGTCTAGACTAGACCTCAGGACTGAGCTATATGTGATATTGATCGCCCCCACACCAGGTGAATCTGTTAAACTATGTTAAACTACACAAATTCCTTTTTTAAAAGTGTAGGTATCATACTCAATGTAAGTAGAATTTTTTTGGTGATAATTGCAGCGCACAGGTCCCTTTAGAGCTTTAAAGTACTAACTTTCCTCAGTTCCTATTTATTCCTAACAGCTGTCCCCCACTTCCTGACCTCCAACAAACATCAGAATCATGTGAATGCAAAGAAACGTTAAAAAATGGACCCCTGAGTTTTGGCCATAGGTTGGACACCCCTGTTATAAAGTGTAGGCTATTTACATAATACACTAGTAAGGCCTGCTTTCAAACAGAAGAAATTTAAGAGTCAAACGAAATACGAGAAAAAAAAAATCTTTACATATCAACCTACTTCTCTTCATAGATGAAACAGATAAATTGTTAGTAAATGTAAGTTTTTAGATTCAGTGTTCAAAAATAGAAAGTCTCGAGGTTCAGCCCCCTGGCAGTCATCCTTTTTCTTCAATCTTGACCTTATAAAGAAGTATTTCTACGCCTGACCTATACTGACAACATGAAGCTGCTCCAGACACCAAAGGTCAAAAATCAAGGATCAAGACCAATGACATTTATCTTGAATCTATGTGATTTATCCTTATCTGCCCTTTTACTAGAAACTCTTACATTAGGACTTCAAAGAAAGCCAGAAACGGCTGCTGGGATGTCATGGTACCTGCAGTTTGTGAGGGAAAAAAACTTTGTGTCAGCAGTAGTACTCACATATGGGGGGGTGTCGACGCTGTCGGTGTTGACCACCACTGGAGGGGGGTTGGCCTGCAAATACAGAGAAAGGCAAAGTTATTAAACATGTTAAGATGATAAAACCAAAGTATTTCAACAACAATGAGTACAAGCATAAATGGACGCGGAGATCTGTGACAGTGACTTACTCGTCTCATGTTTTGGTACAGCATGTTGAGTACATCTGCTACAGATTACCACCACGGAGCGACTGCATACACCGCATGACATACTGCACAGCCCTTATAATGGACAATACTACTGTCCTACACTGCAAGCACAGCACTGTAACCTAACTGATTGTTTTAAAAAGCTGTGAAAAAGTACAATTTGCAATTCAGTATTGCACCAGAACAGCATGTACTTTACATCTTAGATTGTGCTCTTATTTCAACCGCATTATGGCCCAGATAAGCCCAGCACAGCACAGCTAGGGCTAAAGCAGCAGCAGATGATCAACATTATCTTCTCTTCTGCTTCCTAAGCTTGCACACCAAATGAAAAACTGGATACTAAACAGCCACAATGTGGGCTTTTCTCCTTGTATGTGCAAAAGGAGCACCCATTGTATCATTCCACAGTTTTGAATCTACTTGTACTCTAGTCTGCTTTCATTTTCTACCCCAGAAAGTATTAGAGCAAGCTCTCTAGTCCAGCGTCTGCAGCTCTGGTCTTCTCCAAACCAGCACAGAGAAAGTCCGTGTGAGATAATCTGGTGCTCCAGATCTTGTTACGCAGCCCAAAAATAAAAAGTTCACAAACGGACAAGCTAACCAAGCGTCAAACAAGTTAGCTCAGCAAATGGACAGTCCAGTCAGACTTCACTACACGGCATCGATGTGCAACAGAGCAGCAATACAACTATCCCTCTACACTAATCTCTACTTCCCTCATCCCTTTTCCACCCTCACTTACACACACATGCATATTGTCTCTCTCTCTTTCTCTCTCTCTTCACCACATGTCCAACTGTCTGTCAGTCAAGCTGACAGGATGTTTGATCCCACATGGGAACAGAAAGGGAGAGAGAAGGGATCAGAGGGATTATAGGTATGGGGGGAGGAGTCACATCCGTCCTCTCAACAACAGCATGAGGACCAAACAGATGCACACTAACTCAGAGGCATGAGTTACAAAGAAAACAAATAAACAAAGGGAGAAAGGAAATGTGGGTGGAGGGATAAAGAGGCGACAGTAAGGGCTCGTGCTGTCAGCTGCAGTTGCTAGAACCAGTGCATGTTTGCAGGTGCAATTTTCAATCATTTTTAAGCCATATGCTTCGTAATGATAAAAATGTTTTCTCTTTCAAATTATGAACACTAACAAAGCTTTAAAAAGAACAGATCTTTTGTCACATCTTTAATGCAAAATGAAAAAGCACTGAGCAGGAGTTTTCTCACAATTTTCCTAGATAAAACAAGAAAGTTTGTTTTTTTACTAATATTGAACTGAAGTTAAAAATTATGGGATTGTGACAATCCAATATTGTGTCAATGTGAATAAAAGGGATAAAGAAGGTTGAGGTTAAACACATTTACCATAGTATTCTCTATCAGAGGCAAATACCACTTTTTTTCAGGCCTGATTACTGCCAGACCTCAAGAAATCACTTCAATAGAACCTGTCAGACAAAGTGAAGTATGCTAAAAGATCTCCAAAAGCAAAATCAGCATGCCACAATCTCAAGAAATTGAAGAACAAATGAGAAACAAAGCCACTGACATCTATCAGTCTGGAAAGGGTTACAGAGCCATTTCTAAGGCTTTGGGGCTTCACTAAACCACGTTGAGAGCCATTATTCACAAATGGGTAGAATTTGGAAAAGTGATGAACTGTTCAGAGAGAGGCGGGCCTACTAAAATTACTCCAAAAGTGCATCTATGACTCATCCAGGAGGTCACAAAACAACCCAGAAAAGCATCTAAAGACCTGCAGGCCTCACTTGACTCAGTTAAGGTCAGTGTTCATGACTCAACAATAAAAAAGAGACTGGGCAAAAATGTCATCCATGGGAGAGTTCCAAGACCACTGCTGACCAAAAAGAACACAAAAGCTCTTCTCACATTTGCCAAAAACATCCTGATGATCTCCAAGACTTTTAGAATAGTATCCTGTGAACTGATGAGACAAAAGTTGAACTTTCTGGATGGTGTGCGTCCCGTTACATCTAGAATAAATCTAACACAGCATTTCATAAAAACAACACCATATCAACAGTCAGACAAGGTACCTGAATGACATGCCGTCATTGAACACTGTTCTCAACCAGAAAATCATGAAGGAGAATGTCCGGCCATCAGTTTGTGGCCTCAAGCTCGAGATCCCTGGGTTATGTAGCAGAACAATGATCAAAAACACACCAACGACCCAGCTCTGGATGGCTTACAAAAATGAAGGTTTTGGAGTCACAGTGTGGACTTAAATCTGATTAAGATGCTGCGGCATGACCTTAGACAGGCTGTTCATGCTCGAAAATTCTTCAATGTGGCTGAACTAAAACAATCCGGCAAAGACGAGCGGGACTAAATTCCTCCACAGCGATGTGAAAGACTCACTGCCAGTTATTGCAGATGCTTGCTTGCAGTCATTGCTGCAGAGGGTGGAAAAACCAGTTATTAGGTTTAGGGGAAATTACTTTCTCATAGGACAAGGCAGGGTTGGATGGCTTTTTTCCCTTAATAAATGAAATCATTGTTTCAAAACTGCATTTTGGATTTACTCGCATTATCTTTGTCCAATATTAGAAGTAGTTTAATGATCTGAAACATTTAATTGTGACAAAGACACAAAAAGAATAAGAAATCAGAAAGGGGGAGAAAAACATTTTCAGAGCACTGTATACTTGGTACTGAAGGTAACAATACTGACTGTACATACCACATTGCATTAATGGTTCTGTTTGTAACTATTTTTCCCTCGTGTATAGAAGCATACAGTATCTTAAGCTTAAAATTTCAGCAAGGGTGAAGGATATAAAGCATTTTTTTTAAATGCCTAAACTAAAAACAAGTTTGTTCCCATTGAAGGCTACAGTACATTTATGCTAGCGACCTTGCTCCAACTAGCTTAACTGCCGCTTGTGTGAACTCTACCTGACTCTTTTAGGATAATAAAAACAGCACTGCACACCGCTCCTGTGTGTGTCATTGTCCATGTGCTCGTATGTTTGTGTCATTCACAGAGGGATAAACTCACTGCGTTAGTCAGCTGGTGATTCCATCAACACGCCATGTCAGACTGTACGCTTATGTAACATCAATATGAGTGTGTCAGTCTCAGTGGATGTGTGTGTGTGTGTTACATGAAAAAGGCCAAAAGAACAAACGTGCAAAGATAAACAAACAAGCCTCTTACCCACAAATACACAACATCCAGATCCAGACTGTTTTTGCTGCTCCATTCAAGTGATTGCTAGTTATTACATAATTGCTGTTACAGCAGCTTTGTTACCATGGCATTATGTCCTGCTTCAGCACAGCACAGCACAGCTTAGAAAGAGATCCAGACTATCTCTGGTTTGTCTCATCAAACAAAGAGACGGGCAAAGGCTTTCATCAAATTTCTCATTTCTCTACACAGGATTTAGATATGCTTGAATAAGGGTGTGTGTGTGTGTGTGGGTGTGTGTGTGTGTGTGTATGTGTGTGTGTGTGCTGGCTACAGGAGAGGAGTTTTCATCAGCAGGTTGTTCTCAATCAGCAGATGGACAGGATAAATGAACAGAACTAAAGCATACCATGATAGCACAGAGCAACAGTTAGTGAAATGATCAGTCTGCCTAGCAAAGTCCTGCACTTTCACATATCAGGCCTGTCTCTTTACCCATGTTTTGTCACAGCCCCTAAAGGTAACCTTTAGTCTGAATCACATTCAAAAATAAATGTTAAAATATCCACTGAGGGAATTTTTGAGCAACAGCTGCTCTTAAAGAAAACTAAATATTTTTAAAATATGACACTGATTAATTATATATACAGTATAATCAAATATACCCTAAATAAAGTCAACTCCTCTTTGGCTTGTTGTTATCAGCTTTGTGTTTACACTGACGAGACAGCACTTCATTCAGCTTGTTTATGTTTCTCCCTGAGGATTAAACAGGTATCATACACATTTTTTTTCATCTGAACCTGTCCCTCTCAGACTGTCAGTCCTACAACAACAAGAGGAGAGGGGTGTTTAGAGGCCTAATGTCAGAATGACATCGCAAGCAACAAATGAAGGAAAACCACCGGACTTTACAAACCAAAAAAAAAAACTTTCTATGACTTGGTAACAGATTATTGCTTTTAGATGTTAATCTGAACTGCACTTTGGGATAAATAAAGCTGTCTAAATCTAATCAGCCGATAACTCTTTTGCTGCTCTCTGTCTCACAAGCCTGAAAGTTAATCAGGATGGAAGGAGCAGGGAAAGTGTAGAGGTAGAAAGGAAAGGGGAACTGAGTTGTGCCAGAAAAGCACATTTGTTCTGGTCTGAATATTTGCCCTAAAAGTCACACACTAAGCCTAATGTAGTAACAATACAAACTATACAACGTGTCAATCCAAAGTGGGCTGATTGGATGAGTTCTGTAAAATTACTTTTACAATGTGAAAATATCTATTTCTTATATTTTTCTCTTCTTCAGTGGCCAAATCTAAGTCTAATCTAGAATTTAACACATAAAATACAATAGTGAAAGATCCATGTTCACAGTTTCTCTGCTCCTTATTTCACTATCCACTCTGACTTCCTAATGTGCAATAAAACTCCATTTGACTAATGAGTTAATAAGATGAAGCGTGACTCTAATCGAATCAGGACAGCCATGGTAATCAGGCTAATAGGACTATCACTACATGCTAACTCTGATCACTGAGCCTGCAGCAGATGTACAGCACAATCATCACCAAATGCTAAAAACGACAGCTGGCATGCGGTATATTTTCTTTTACTCATTGTTTGGGTGCAGTGCTTTATGCTTGTTTGATGGAGCAAGTTGAAACCACTTTAAAACTTATCTTTACTGCATTATCAATCATCTGTGTTCAAAAACATTACATTTTTTTCTTTTTATTTGTGTTCCAAAGTAAAAAATATTTAGACTCAGTGATTTTAACTGTCAAACAGCATAAAGTATAACATTTTAGAAAGATTCAAAGGCACTTGATTTTGATTAGTTCTCACAAACAGATGTAAGACTAGAAAAGCACTCAGAGTGCAGACCTCCGCCATTAGCCCTAACTCCCAATAGTGAAGAATCCTTTAAAAAATTCCTGGATCCATCCCCATGTGCCCCCCACCACAGCATTTGCCAATTACTTCCTCCCCAGTGGGGTGAAAACACAGTGAGGCAAAACATGGGTGGACTGTCATGGCGGAAACATTGCCTGCCGGTGCCAACAGATGTACTGACAGTCTCACCCATGGTCTCAGTGGATGACTGGAAGTCATGGCAGAGGGTGAATATTCCTCTATTCCTCCCAGCATTGTGAGTATTTTTGCTACAATTCGCTGTCTATCTCTCTGTTACACCCCAACTCGTCTCCTCGACCGGGCGTGTGTCTTTCAAACTCTATAAACACTTAAACTTTGAATAGAAACACACCAAAAATGCTGCTGGGATTGAAGTTACTCATGTCCGCCATCTCCTGGTGTAAAGTGGTAGCAGCACAGACCTCCGCCATTGGCCCTATCTCCCAATAGTAAAAAATCCTTTAAAAAATTCTTGGATCCAGACGGTGATCCGGTTCACTCCCAAAATCTAATCAGTTCTTCCTTACGCCATTTCTGACATTTCCTGAAAATTTTCATCAAAATCCGTCCACAACTTTTTAAGTTATATCTAACAAACAAACAAACAAACAAACCCACCTGATCACATAACCTCCTCGGCAGAGGTAAAAATGTGGCAGTCTGGTTATAAAAGGTGGCCTCAAATGCAGTGAACTTTTATTTTTTCTTTAAGATCAGCATTGAGTGATTCGATAAGGTCATGTGCATATAGACAAACAGCAAGGCTCTTCTTCTGAATGCATTTTAATCATCTTACAATTCATCAGATGTCTCAGTTACCAGTTTGTCAACTTCTTCGACACATTATGAGTTAAGATCTCAAAGAGGGATATCGACTGTTGATCATAATGACAGAATTTGCAAAGGCAATTGAGGCATCAAAAAGACATCAAATTAATTGAAAGCATGACAAGACATTATTATCAAAATGAGGAAAAACTACATGCTAATATGCTGAATGTTTAACTTTTGACATTTAACCTAATAATGTACAAGGAACTTTGCTACAGGGGGGTCCTGACAGAGATTTATGCAAGATAGGATCATCCTTTGCAAGGCCACATTGGAATCCCATGCATTTAGGCAGTGTTTCCCAACCCAAAGGTCTATGCATTCTTTTCTTATCAAAAGACCTCTTCATAAACAACTTAATAACTGATTTATCATGGTTTTAATCACTATTTGCAAATCTAACATGGCAGCCTCAGAATAGACAAAGCCTCATACCCCCCTGAGATCTTTGGCCCACATTGGGAACCAAGGCTTTAAGGCACTACCACATCAACTTGGCAATCAACACAGAGGCCTTGCAATGCATGTCCACCCTCTGGTCCAAGTATGGTCACTTTTGCCCCCTAAAAAAAAGCTCAGCCATGCCAAGATATGGCTTCAAAATGGTTTGTTTTTTCTGCTTCTTCTTTTCTAGTGTCTATGCTGTACATGCAAAATGCCGAACCCTCAGCTGACCACAATTCTTGATTAAGCCTTGATTATAAACTGGTGGGTAGAGACCCAAAAGTGGGTCACAAAACCATTTTGAGTGGGTCGCACATATGTGCCTGGAAAAAGGAATGCGGCAAAAAAATTCTAGGATATGCTTCTATTTTGAAAGGCATGTCTCCATTTCTCTATTACATCACATCTTTTGTTTCATCTGAAACATGCATGAAGGACTTCATAGGTTTATGTTAACAATGTATGTCTGTTGAACAATGAAGCTTGATAAAAAAAAATAGTGTTGAAGGATTTTGTTATGTTTTGTGTTGCAACCTGTGGCATGTCTCTTAGTATCAGAGGTAATACATAAGTGACCAGTCAATGGTAGAGATCCATCAACAGTCCACCAATCAATCTTACCTGAATATGAGCCTGTATTGGTGAAAAATGGTGCAGAAAGGGGTTTTCCATTGAGTGACCAGCCCAGATATGTGTGTCATTGGGCCATGGTTTGCTGGCAGCCTTGCCCTTGGCTTTGCTCTTGGTGGGACTCTTACTGACACTGTCCCGCAGGTTGGGAAACTTCCCTCTTGAGCCCCTGGCCAGGTTGGTTGGCAGCGTGTTCCACCCATATCCACCTAGCGCTGCACATAGAGGGAGTTGTGGGGAGTGAAAAGGGTGTATAGACAGTGACTGGGAGGCGTGAGGGAGAGGAGGGGGGAAGTGTTGGTGGTGATGGTACTGCTCAAACAACGAGTGGTGGCTGGGTGAATGAACGTGCACGTGCTGCTGCGGTTGTTGGTGTTGGTGGTGGTAGAGCTGATGTGTAGACTGCGAAGATAACATGTGACTCGGTGAGGCCGGTTGATGGTACTGCTGCTGGTTTTGACAAATATGCGGCAGCTGGTGGTGACTTGGTGAGTGGTGAAGCTGGTGATGGCTTGGTGAGTGCAGAATGCGAGTTGGGGATGGTGGGGAAAGCTGAAAAGTCGGCGATGGCGGGGCTAGCTGGCGAGTTGGAGATGGCGGTGCAATGTGGTAGTAGCTTGGAGAAGGAGAAGGAAGTAGGCTTTTTGGTGAACGGCAGCCATGTCTTGGTGAATGGGGGTGATGATTTGGTGAATGCAGCGGTGAAAGCTGCAGCTGGTGGTTCGGCTTCTGGATTTGCAGCAGATTTTGGTTATGCTTTGAATGAGAGTGGCTCTTCCCTGATTTGCCTTTGCCTTTGCCTGATTTGCCCTTAGTTGAGCCACTGCTGGGCTTCTTTGGGCTACAGCAAAACTCATGGCTGTGGAAATAAGTGGTCATAGCTACAGAGATAAAGACAAAGTCCCAGAGAGATCCACTTAATCCTTGTCTTTCTCACCTGATCATCTTTTAAAGTGAAATGTCAAAAGAGAGTAGCTCCTTAGAATGTCCAAACAATGTAGGTCACGCCTCTCCAGAACAACCGAGCCGTCATTAAAGTTAGTATTCCTGCCTTTTCCTTTTGCCTCCTTTATATCAGTGTTTCTCAGTGTTTTAGGATCACTGAATATCATCCCTCTTTAGTAGGCATAGTTTCCAGTTCTTCCACAATAGACTGGAGCATCTGCCAGTCCTTAAAAGCAAAGCATCCCCCTTAAGTGCAAAATTAAACTCCTCTTCTCAGCTTCCCACCCTTAGGGGTTTGCTGACCCTTTTATCGTCCCTTGGGGTTACAGGGTAGGATAAAAGGTCTGGTTCCAAGAAGAGGGGCAAGAAGGACTTAAACAAGTTGGGTATGCTTTCAGTTCAGATGTAATGAGCCAGTTTGTGATCTCCAATGAAAGATTTCTTTCCAGTCATCAGTCACTCAGCACAACTCATATGACACACCTTTGTTGCAAACTCCGGCTCTGAATCCGACATGCTGGTAGACGATTCTGCTTGATTCAAATATCCCAAAAGAAGAGTAGAAACGCCAAAACGATAGTTCAGTCAGGTTACACTCCTGTTTCAATTTCACTTTTTTGACACCATCAAGAATTATAGTTCCAGAGAGTCCATTATTTTTCCTCCTTCCTCAGCCTCGTCTTGTTTTAATCCCTCTAATTTCATGATTTGATATAGGGCTACATCTTCTTTCTCAGCCTCCCTCATCTTTTTAAGCCACCTCCCTCTCTAACTGTCTATCTCTTTCTCTCTCTTCAACTCTCCCCCCTCTCTCTCTCTTTTCCTGGACTAGCCAATTACGGACTTCCCTGGACTCCTGCACATGACAGCAGCCAGGCATGACTAATCGATACGCAACAAGGGACAGTGATACAGCGCTCAGAGCTCAGTCGGTGCACAGTAAATGGAGAGCTGTGATTGGTGGAGGGCGGTCCCTTCCATCAACCTTTGTCTTGTTTCTTTTAAGCATCACATGCCAGGCTGGGTCAGCTGGAATACGTGTGTGCCTGAGTGTGTGTCTATATGCATTGGCCTACTTCCTTGTGAGAGTTTGTCTCAGTGCTTGTGTGCTAAGTCTCTGCTCAGGGTAGAATCACAACACACACTCACACACAGTCCAAGACTCCAGGTGTAGCGTGGGTCACATGATGATTAGGTAAAAATACGAAGTCAGTTCAGTCAGGTCTGTTCAGCAACAGAGCTATGACGCAGTAAACATTGACCTGACAGTAAACAATGCAAACGTCCCTTCTTCTCTCAGTCAAGAATTGTACCACTCATTGCTATGGAAATTCAATACTTTTGAGGAGCTGAACAGATAATATGTTTACTTTCTGCAAAAAAAAAAAAAAAAAAAAATTGATGAGTTCAGAAATTTCAACATTTGGCATACGGGTGCAGTTTAATTGGACTTTCCCTGTAGTCTTTAGGGGGCTGTCATGCAATTCTTGAGTGGCAGTGTCCTGCTTAAAGCCTGGACTAGTGTGGAAGCTGCTTTAGGCATGCTACACATGGATCATATGAGTGATCAAATATGCAACACATCACACCAAAGCCACTCACAGCATTGTTGAGGATTCAGTATTAATTGTTTGCTGTGATCATAGCAGGAATCGCTTGTCGAGTGGTGTCAGAGGATTTTGAAAGGCAGCGCCATGACAGCAGTAAACTTTTATCCTGAGAAAGGATTTAAATAAACTCATTGGACTCTTAACTGAAGCTGCAACAAGTTCATATTCTGTGTTTTAAAAAGAAAATACAAAGGAACAGTCCACATATATGCATCTCAACCCACATTATGAAACATGATGCTGCTATATGTGTACAGCACCAAAGTTCAAAATTGATTTCACAATAGAGAAAATAAAATGCATCATAATGAACTGCATTGAACTGTATTGGATTTCTTTTTACTGCATTGTGTTTTATCGTAACACAATGTAAATGATAAACTTTGACAGGACTTTTCTAAACTCTTCTCATCCACTCAAAGTTCTTTCAAACTGGCGAGATTTGAATATTTGGTTAACAATCTACTATCATCATTTAATGTTGCCTCAATACATTATGGTCATTGGGATTTTGAACAAACATTTCAGAAAAATCACTCACTGCAGAAATGTCCATTGTAGCTGCAGACGTCTACTGATGGTGTATCAGAAACTTGGAGGATCATCCCTTTCTGTTTGGAAAGATTTCATCACTACCACTTTTAACTCTGTTTAAAGGGGCAAAGGGGGAACTCAGAAATGTGGGGGTGGGTTGACACAGAAACTGAACTGAGCCTTTGACACTGGCAGGGGCTATCCAATCTTAAGGCAGTAACAGGAGGTAAGGATTTAATAGCCAACATCCCAGTTGAGATATGACTAACTTTATCGCTTATCCACAGTCGCTGTTCAGTATTGGAGTCAAAGACCAATCTCACCAGCTGGACAATAAACTGTATTCTGATGCATCATATATCATTAAATTGTATAATATCATATTGGACTGTTTTGTATTGAAGTGTATCAAATTGTATCATATCGAATTGTATTATATTACATCATAGCGTGTTGTATCATATTGTATTGTATCATTACCTCCGCCAAGGAGGTTATGTGATCAGGTGGGTTTGTTCGTTTGTTTGTTTGTTAGCAACATAACTCTAAAAGTCATGGACGGATTTTCATGAAATTTTCAGGAAATGTCAGAAATGGCATAAGGAAGAACTGACACATGTCACATCTCCACGGGCCAATCAGAGCAACAAAACACATGACATAGCCGCTATGGAGCTGTGCATGTGCAGCTACTGAGGAATAACGGGAAACATGGCAACTATAGACATGTAAGTACTCAACTTTTGTCATTTTTGACAAGAAAACAATTCACTGCTGTTCTTTGCTCTTCTTTTAACCATAAATGTTGTCAAGTTCTGATAAAACTGGCACTTTAGCAGCATTCACGCTAAGCTCTTCAGCCAATCGCACCGACCTCTTGCTGCTGCCTGTTTTCAGGCGCGGCGAAGTAAACAGGCAGCAGCACCGACCTCTTGCTGCTGCCTGTTTACTTCGCCGCGCCTGAAAGCACTTCCCCTCCTCGCTGATTGGTCCAGTCACTTTCTAACCGGGCCCAAACGGTTCAGATGGGAGCTTTGCAAGATGGATTCGCCAGTGAGAAACAAGGAAACGGGCAAATCCATCTGCTTTGCAAGGTTAAGTTGTTAGCTGACCGTCTAGCTTTGAACATCAGCTACTCATAGCAAGGACAGTACAATTGTAGTGCATCATATTGCATTAAAATGTATCATATCTTATTGTATTGTTTCATATTGTATGGTATCCTATCCAATTGTATGCTATCATATTGTATTGTTTTGTATGGTATCATATCTTATAGTATCACATCTTCCCATACTGAATGGTATTGTATTGCATGGCACTGTATGGTGTCATATCATATATTGTATCCTATTACATTGTACTGAATCAAATCACATGGGATCCTAATGTTTTGGTATTGCAAATAATCACATTGTATTGTATCATATTGAATCATATTGCATCACATAGTATTATAATGTACGGTATCATATTGTTATATATTGTATCATATCATATCTTTTCATATTGCACTCACTGTATCAGTTAGCACTGAATAGTATAATACTGCATCATATGTTATGGTATCATCATGTATGATCTTATATGGTCTGGTAGGTAATGATCTGGTAGAGTATTGTCTCGTATCATAACATCTGAATGTCAAAGAATCCTAAACTGAAGAAAAATACACAGATCATTTCTTGCAAAGGCCAGAAGAGATCATTTCAATGTAAATTTGCAAGCACTTGTTGGCAAGCCTGTGTGTTTAGCTGGAATTTTTTAGAGGCCTTTAGTAGAGCAATCAAAAAATAGTGTCTTTGAAGAAAAAAAAACTGCAGGGAATCCTTGCACTGTATTGTATTTTCAGTACTGTATCTCTTGTTGAGGAAAATGAAAACACTGATTTTTTAGTTCTGTGACTTTGTTGTTACTCTCAGTTACACTTCTTAGAAGGTCATGAGAATTTCCATTGAGCATCCAATGTTTCTTCCATGGGTTATATAGTCTGAAGAGAATTTTACCATATATAGTCAAAGAAAGATGACAAATCCCCAGATCCTTTTTTAACAGTGATGTGCAGAATGACTAAAGAACAGCTACTATCTTGGATATTAATTTAATCATAGCTTCTGGCTTCCAGCATCTGGTATTTAAGGAAGAACAGGAGCTACCACTGCTTTATACACAGAGCTGGACAGGTCCAAGCATATGTCAGCTAATATATGCCACCACTCGCCTCAAAGCAGACTGATAAGAGATGGAGAGAGGCAGATAGACAGATGAGGCACATTAAAAGGCAGCACCCATGTGGAGAGCACAAAGAGATGTAGAGAGGGTGAGGGTGGTGGAGAGGGAGACCGTTAGAGCGTTTCTCTTAGTGTTCCCTGTGTAAAGTGCTGCTAGCGCTGCAGGCTAAGCGCTCAGTCAGGGGAGGATGAGCAAGGAGAATAGGCTGTTAGCATCACAGTGTTAGATGAAGCCTGCATTAATACAGCGCTTGAGGGAGGGGGAGAGAGGGGGTGGACTCTGAAGAGGAAGATGAAACATAAAGCAAAGATAAGGGATTGAGAGAGGGGTCTTAGGATGACCTGAAGGTTAGGCTGGGGGCTATAGTTTTACTTTAGTTTGTTTAGTAGAGGAGTCTTACATGAAATTACCATTATTGTCCATAAACTAACATCTAGAACATGGTGCAATTATTACATCCTCACTAAAAGAGAGACAGACTCGACTCATTTCCCTCAAATATTGTTATTCATGAAACATCTGAGTCAGCAAGCCCACACCATGTCAAACTCTGCTAGTTTACCACCCACACTCCCTTTAGACACGGCCCTGAGACGAATTATTAAGAAACACATAAAAAAAACCACATCAAATTAGTCTGTCAAGCATCACAGAATCAACTTGGGTGAAACGGTTTGCTTAATTGAATCCTCGCTTTTTGTCTGGGGTGAGACTGACCCGGTGATGAAGTTTAGGAATTAAGGAAAAACACTGAGCTCATTTGTTAAGCATCAAACCTTTTCTCCTCCACATAATTACTGAAATGGATATCAATTAATCCATTACACACTCTCATTAATCTTTACAAGTCAGTCCGTCTGAATGCTTGATAAATAGCAAACTTAATCAAGTAAGAAAGCCATCTATATCTATTCTGCAAGGCAAAGCAACAACCTTAGTCTCTCCTTACATCAGATCATCTCTAGTCTTCTGCATTTTCACTCATAAACTGATCACTTCCTGTGTTGAGAGGGATCAATGAGGATCAAGTGTTCAAATGGGAAAGTAAACCTGCAGCAGGAAATGACATATGGGTCCTGGGCCCGAGGGAATGTGAGAAAGTCTTGCATTGAACATTCAAGGAATGGTTTCTCCTTCAACCCAAGAGTTCAGCAAAAAGAGACAGTGATACTGATTGTTACCAGCAGGGGGCCTCAGACTCCACAGCAACGAAGGGAGACTGAAGCACAAAGAATCAGATATTCGTCAGTCCTGCTGTGCTCTTTCATCATTACTGAGATATTTGTTTCAGCTGTCTGATGTTATCAGCTGTGATTGACAACATGCATGACATCATTCAGAGAAACCACAGCTTCTTCTTTCTTAGGAGTCTGGCAGACAAAATACAAGCACGCAGAGACAGCGGAGAATGAGGGAGGTTATAAATAGTCAAAATTTTGAATTTATAAGAAAAATACATAAAACAGAATGCAATTATTTTATAGCTACTATTGCTGATGTTTGTTGGTTACCAACTTTGCTTCATTTCATCACTGATGCCATGGTGCTTTAACTAATTAAAAGGAAGTATTCTGGAAACAACCATACCTTCATGGTTGTACACTTATGTAAGAGTGAAATTGGATGTAACTGCATAGCCTTCGTTATCAAACAGCGCACCAGAAGTCCCTCGCCACATTGCACAGGAAGTTAGCATTAATTTATACTGTCTGCTGTGATCATAGCAGGGATCGGTTTCAGGGTGTTTGGAAGTTATGTTGTGTGAGACACAGAACAATTGCACAACCAAAGTTTTACACAAAGAAAGGGCTGAAATAAAGTCATTTGGCTTTTAACTTACACTGCACAAGTTTGTATATTCTTAATGAATGCAGGACAAATAAGCACATGTTTGCAATTCAGAGCCCACTAATCTGTGGAGGAAACACTTCTTTTTAGAGGCAAAGCCACAGAAAACAGCACCTTTGTGGCTTATCGCTTCTTTTTGTATGTTACTTATGACTTTGAACCAGGGTGACCATGTGAAGCAACCTGTGAATTTGCCTGGTCCTTGTTTCAGAAAACATGTATTGACTTAATTTAAAAAGTAGAACCAAAGATCGAAAGACTCTGGCTTTCATTTACATGCTCAGGTACTGGGGAATGCCACACTGTCTTTATTTCTCTGCGAATCCATAGCCCCAAGTCCAAGCCTGTGGTTGATCTCAGCCTCGCATTCAGCAGATTGATGGATGCACACCTATATCTTCTAAGGCAATAATCAGTCGGGCATTTTCACGTGATTCATTAAACGATATATCATAAGGGGTGCAGATGGCCTTGGTATGGAAGCTTAGCTTCTGAGCTGCCATCACAGTTTTGAATCTGACCTGTAGCTCCATTCCCACGTGTCAATCTCCACTCTCTCTCACTGATTTCCAGCTTATCTACTGTCCTGTCCTCTCAAAAACGGCAGAAAGCCAAAGGAATCATAAAATAAGACATAATGGGACCTTCAAACTTGGAACATTTTCTTTAAATGCTATTATCCATGAAACATTTGAGTCAGCACACTTTGTCAAGCTCTGCTTGCTTTTTTAACCGTTTGACACTGACCTTTCAAGAAAGACATTCAGTAACACATAAGATCAATCTGTCAAGCATCACCTCATCAACTGTGAGAGATGCCTTCATTCACTGAATTCTGGGTTTATGTTCTGGATCAGACTGACCTGATCGTGAAGTTTATGAATAATAGAACAGTTAAAGGATGCTGTTATCAATAGTGCCAAATTTAACCCACATAGTCAGTCCTGCATGAAGGTCTGTTATTCTCGTCATAAACCAATGCCATTTTACCACAGACTCCACAATAAAATAATAAGTGGTTGACTACAATCCGATTTAAAAGCCTGATTTTGAACCCAAGCTACAGAAAAAGTCTTTTCAGTTTTAATAAAAGAGGAAAGGATTAGAAGAATTCATTGTCAACATGAATGATGCTTCAGTCATCTCACAGGATATGTGACAAATCATACAATGTTTCATGTTGTCGAGAGCAAATTTTCCTTTTGTAGCACATTAGAAAGCCAGAATCAGCTGTTACCAAGAGCATTCATATGAGAAAGTAGGGCTCTGCTACTCTCCCAGCCGGCTGAGTAGGATGCTAACATCTATTGGAATGACCCATATTTTCATTTCGGACTTGGCAAGTAGTGGTGAAGTGGCTGGGATGGCTATATCGAACAAACAGACTTTAAACATAGAACTGAGGTTTAAGTCCTGTGTGAGTAAGTTGGCTTAGTTGTGTAGGTGCTCAGTCTTCCAGGTCATGGTTTTTAAAAGCTTGATCAAAATGAGGCAAATGAACTCAGTTAAAGTTTTTGAAGAGGATTTTGCCTTGTTTCCAAAAGGCTTCTAAGAACTGAAGAGGCCTCTTAGAGAAGAAGCAGTCTTCATGAAGTTCTCAAATGTTGCTGTAAGGGGATCTGAGAGTTAGCAGTGAGGTCAAAAGGGGTACAAAGTGAATCCCACATCGACATCCTCCCCACACTCTGATTGGCTATTGACCTCAGGAAGTGATTCCTCTTGTGCCTGTGGTAAAGACTACTTCCTCAGGTCACAACAGAGTTTAATAGAAACCGAAGGGCTCATTTCCTGACTACAGTAGTCTCTCTTTTCTCCATCTGTCAGTGTCTCAGCCTCTGTCTTTATCTTGAAACCTTAGCTCATACTTAGTTAGTTCAGCTGGCGGTGCCTCTGTCCCACTGTGAAGTCAAAGAATCACAGTGAAGTAATTTGGCTGTAATGACATTCTCCGTTAGGGCTATGGCTTTAGTCTCAGTGTAAATTAGTTTGCCACTTTCTCCATCGAGGTGTCTTATGCCAGCCTTGAGATTTTCTCCTCCATGACTTAATTAGAAAATCAGTTTTCAGAATCTCATGTTGCCGCCCTCTACTTATCGCTGACAGAGATCACGGAGCTGCAGCATAACTTATTAAAAACTATGCAGACTAACTTTCAATACTGTAGGACTCCAATACAAAGAAGTTGTTCATTTATTCCTCCTCCAGTTCTGTAATTTATTATATCAACACAATAGATTGCCCACAAGGTACAACACAAAAGAGAAACTGCAATAATGACAATGACAAAAAGTAGCAACTAACTATTATTTCCCTATTATATACTGGAGATGTTGCTTTGCATAAAAATGAGAAAAAAATGACCATTTTAAGCACAAAGTGGCACATTTAAATTTCTTTTATACTCTAAATAGTTGTTCAAACCCAAAGATTAAATGTGGTATATGTTAAATAAAGAAAATCAAAGACACAAATGTCAGGCCCCTATACAGAGGCTATGATCCTCAATACACTGTCCAGCCAGCATGTCCATGTGGGCCCCATATGCGTTATATACGGGCTGAA
The DNA here is from genome assembly GCF_018320785.1 of Cheilinus undulatus. Classification (NCBI taxonomy): domain Eukaryota; kingdom Metazoa; phylum Chordata; class Actinopteri; order Labriformes; family Labridae; genus Cheilinus; species Cheilinus undulatus. Next base: position 13,057,329 of record NC_054871.1, on the reverse strand, counting down.
ATATGGGTCCCCTGTTGGTTTGTCTGTGGGTTGGTCAACACTGATTCATCACAAGGACCAACTGACTAGGCTATTGTTGTTGTTGTTGTATGTTATGTTGATTTGCCAAGTGTTGCTTTGGTAGTAGTGCTAACACAGCTAGCATTTGTTCCTCTTTGCAGATTAACATTCATATGCATGTGCTAGAACAAGTGAGATTGCAGAACATACAGTACACGTGGCTACATACCTTACAAGTTTAAAATTTGAATAAAAGACACGAGGTAAGATTTACTTAAGTCAAAGTAAAGAACTGATCTATAAATCTACTCAAGTATAAGTAAGAAAGTATCTCATTTAAAGTTTCTTTTAAGTACTGGGGAGCAACTGAAGAGCTGTGCATTAGAATAGGATCTTTACTGATTAGAAAGAACAAAAAGAGAACAGATCTCCAACAAATTGTTCAGGTAAAGTCACACCTCTTTAATAAATTAAAATAAAGAGCAAAATTGACATTGTTAATTAAACTAATATATAGTAATATGTAACACATTATCAGTGTCTGTAGTGGTCCACAATACATTATGTCAGAGCTGCAGTAAAGGGTTCTATGCATGAAACGCTTCCACATTTGGCATTGGGTGGCTCCCAAACTTCCGGTCAGGAAATTGAACACAAAAGAAAATGACGTATGATGGTAGATTTGTTGCAGTTTACTCACTGTTTGCATGAGTTACCCAAGCTGACTGTCAATGAAGAGTTAAATTTAGCTGAAGATGCACATTGTAGCACACAGCAATAATGTCCAGAAGCGCTAGTAACCCAATTTTGAAACATCATTTTAGCATGTTTGGATGATAAAGAGTAAACACAAACAACAATCGAAACAAATCAAGTGACGAATAAATGCAGTATATGACGGTTTAGATTCCTTTTTGGATTAGCACATATTGCTAGCTGGAAGTTGTAAAGCTGCCTTATTTTCCACCAGAAATACATCACACCCTGCTGTACATAAAGCCTATTATTGAAAATCTGTAGTAAGATGGGTCTTCTCTGATAAGAACAAAGCAGAGTCAACCTCATAGCAAGGCAATGCAGACTGATAAGGAATGTGTCTACCACGTGTCCTTAAGGAGCACCTCAAGTCACAGACAGGGACTGTAACTCAGAGGATAACTTCATGCATGGTGCATGGTGGGTTAGCATAATTTAGTCAACTAAACATGCACATCCCAAAGTTAAAAGTTCTGCTCCTAAGGAATGTGTGTTTCAGCCTTCAATGATAAGAGATTCTTTAAGCAAGAACATCTACAAAAACATTTCCTTAACATGACTGTAGATGCATGTAATAACAGTTGGTTGGAGCATGGGTTGTGTAGATGAGCCTTTCTTTAGGCAGGTTCAATCCTCTGTTTAACACTGAGGGAGTAGCATTAAGGGAGGATGCATTTAACTTTAATTTCAATCATGATACGTTGTTACCAGCCCTTGAGTAGGCTCAGCTATGACAGGCGTGCTTTCTTTGTGTAACAATAGCTTTTCCAGTTGTGTTGATAGGATGCTACGAAAAATTAGACAATGTTGATCATTGTTTCAGTACTGCAATAACAAAAATAGAAGTCCTGGGCAAACAATAATGAATAAATTCTCGTGCTTAATTATCCAAAATTGCTGGCCAACTCCTGCACACTGTTGAAATGCACAAAAAAGACAATATTTATTGTTATTTATACAATGTTGTGGATTTTGCTTGTAACTTCATCCCCCTTCAACACACTTGTCATATGAAAAATGAAGTTCTTCCATATGTATGGTACTTGTCAATACTTTTGACCATTAAAACAACAGATTTTATTGTTTTTAAGGCACATAGTGTGTAGTATGAAAAATTTGACAACCTTAGTAGCAGTATGAGCATGGAAAGTGTTTGATTCACATCATCACCATTCAAACGCACTTAGGAAGTTTCCATGTGGTCGCCCTAAAAAGGTCGGGCTATCAGTAGTGTCAAATGTTTCCATATTAAAGAGGGATGGATGGAGCTGTCATTATGGTGTGTTCAGCCTCATTAGTTCATGGTCATATTAAGAGATTGCTCGTGGTCAGCTAAGCTGCACTGATTATATCAGCAGAGACACAGAACAGGCTGCAAGTAGGAGACTTATGGAGAGATACAGAGAGAGAGAGAGAGAGAGGGAGAGAGAGAGAGAGAGTCTGTGTGGAGACGTCTGTGTGAGTGTGTGTGGGAGAGAGCGATATACAAGCTCCATCCCACACACAGAAGGTGATGCAACACCTCACACACACTCATGCAGCTCAAATCTAACGCACTACTCACTGCTCGACACAAAGAGTGTGTGTTAGTAAGTGTGTTAGTGAGTGTGTGTTTGACACTGACTGAGAGAGTATATTAAGATTTGAAGTTCACACTCACTCATCTACTTCTTTTCGTTCCCCTTACTCCCTCTCACTCTCTCTCTCTCTCTCTCTCTCTGTGTCTCTCTCACTCATCCACATGCCACACTTCGTTTCATGATCAGCATACAGCATCACCATGACAACAGCTGATGCCGCCCGCAGCGTTGGCCCACACTCAGAGGAGCTCTTTGGTTACCATGGGCGATGGTGGTCGAGAATGTAAACAATTGATGACATCACCTCAAAACTGTGATGATCTGTTGAACTCCTTGTACTTAAAACTTTTGGGATTTTTTAAAACATTTAAAAACAAAAGAAGACAGTTGATTAAAAACTATAGTGTGGCATGGCTTATGTGTATGTTGGCATGTCGTATAATCAACTACATCACCTAAGGGGTCTCTGAGGTTTAAAACAAGTTCGAACACGTTCATGTTTCATAGTCATTGTTTTAAATATTGAAGTTGTACCAGCATTTATTCCCCTCTGACTTCAAAGAAGCAGAGCTATGGATGACAGGAATGAGCAGCAATTCTGTAAACATTTGGGATGTTTAAACAAAACTAACCTTGCAAAGCCGATAGACTGGCCAGACTTCATCTCTGTCATCAGGCAAATCCATCTTGCAAAGCTCCAGTTTGAAACAATTGTGTAAGGTCTGAAAACAGACCAACCAATCACTGTTGTTTGAGAAGAACAAGGTAGGAGCTATGAGTGGGGTTTAGTTGCATGGAATGCTGAGAGCAATGGCTGCCGCCTGTGTAGCATTTAGCTCAGATGTAGGTATAGTATAGCAGCAGTTTTATCAGAACTGGGCCACATTTCTTTTGTTTTTTTAAAGAAGAGCAAAGAGCCACACTGAAAGAAATGCTTTCATTCCTGATAAAAATGCAGTTATAGCTGTATCCATGCTAGCTTGTTCACTGGCAGCCATTCTCTGCAGGCTTGCTTTAGCTTTAACTCAACCACGAATGTAGCTACCACCCTTTTCTCCTAAAATGATGCTGAGTAGCTCAGTCAGTCTCTGATCAGGAAGACGCATTTCATCTTGAAGCTTTGGAACACAGACATGGATTTCGGCCGGTCCATCTGCTTTGAACCTACAGTTATTTTTAAAAGTTTTCATTTCTTTGTTTTGTTCCTTGTCCAGAATTTCAGAAAATGTTTCCCAAAAACAACATAAGGCTGCACATGCTCCCTCCCTTCCACTGAACCACTGTGGACATGATGTATAGTTACTTAACCTGCGGGAGGTTGAATTTCACAGTCATGGTGTGAAGATTCCCAATAATACGACTCTAACTTTGTTTTTTAGACACTGCCCACTCACTGACAGATGATCTATAGAGAACGTGTGGCAGAAGCTGTGAGCTGTTTCATGCCTAAAGACTATATTTAGTATATCAATTTGGAAAATTGCAGCATTTATTCAGGTTGGTTCAAGGCTGTAAAATCAACACTTCTTGCAGTAACCTAAGAGTACAACTTTGACATTTTAAGGTCATATTAAGCATCAAAACTTCATCAAGTGTCAAAGTGGCATTTTAAGAAATACAAGAAATATTTTGTATTTATGGTCTTGTAAATTAAACATATTTTCACTGAACATTGTGCGCATGCGTTTAATATTCAAATAATTTTGATTTAATTGACATCCAATACATTACTGTGCTTGAGGTCTTATACTGATTTTTAATCTCTTTGCCTTTAGAATAAACAACATTCCCATTTGATGACAAAGACAGAAGTGCTTCTGTAAAAGCCTGAGTTTTGTCTTATTTTACCAATATCTTTCATTGCTGAAGAATAGGGAGGAAATAATGAGTATGTCTGACAGACATAACAATTGTAATATGATTCATGAGTGGTGGGCGTGATCATTTTTGGGTTTAGATGTTTATTTTCACTGAGAAATTATCATAATCATTATGATGTGACATTTTTTTGTGTTAAATACCAACCAAACATGTGTTTCTGCATATTGTGAGGAAGATTTTCATGACAGTACTGCACTGCTTCATTATTAGATGAAATTAGACTATAATAGATTATAATGGATGAATGGATGGATGGATGGATGGATGGATGGATGGATGGATGGATGGATGGATGGGTGGATGAATCGATGGATGGATGGATGGATGGATGGATGGATGGATGGATGGATGGATGGATGGATAGATGGATGGATGGGTGGGTGGGTGGATGGATGGATGATGGGTGGGTGGATGGATGGATGGATGGATGGATGGATAGATGGATGGTGGATGGGTGGGAGGATGGATGGATGATGGGTCGATGGATGGATGGATGGGTGGGTGGGTGGGAGGATGGATGGATGGATGGGTGGGTGGATGGATGGATGGATGGTGGATGGATGGATAGGTGGGAGGATGGATGGATGATGGATGGATGGATGGATGATGGATGGATGATGGATGGATGGATGGATGGATGGATGGATGGATGGATTGATGGATGGATGGGAGGGTGGATGATGGGTGGATGGATGATGGGAGGATGGATGGGTGGGTGGTGGATGGATGGATGGACTCAATTGATCCCCAAATGTGAAAATGTGATGTTACAGCTGCCAGTTATCAAGTCAGTAAAGCAGAAGAAGAATGGATGCTCACTAAATAAACACCAACAAATATTGAAAAGGATAAAATAAACTAAGTCAAAACTAAAACATAAATACAAATGTATACACACTAGGGTCATAAAGTTTGCTTTAAATTGGAATGTATTTCTTGACCACAGCTGTAGATGTCCAGTCAAGTTAAACTGTTATGTGCAAATAAGGCATTTTAAAGTGAACAGTGTGTGGAGATATCAGCAAAATTATGAACCAATTAAAAATTCCAATTAAATAATGTTTAACATAAATCAGTCATACATTTTACTCGAACCTTAACATTAAAGCATTTGCAGTTTGTTTAGTGTAGTCAGCTGTAAATTCTTCTGTTATTTCTACATTCAGGGAGGGTGACTGTTGAGCCTATAAAGCCAAAAGACTCTTAAACAAACTTCAAAATATACATACTTAAGCGTGAAATCACACTTGAAGAAAATTCCCCTGAAATTAACTTTAACTGATAATCTCATCGTTAGAACATCAGATCTAAAGACACACGACTGACAGAAAAAAAACAGAGAAGCCTACACATGGACAGCAGTATCCCATGAGGCACTGGGAGAGTGGAAAGTTTCCTTGGGCAGAAGAGGGATAATGAGCCACTCTATACAGGAGCAGATTGTGTGTAGTGTTGAACTCTATATTGAACAGCAGCACT